>NC_138037.1:20170101-20345658 GCF_964106645.2 Podarcis pityusensis | reverse complement strand
CCTGATTTGGGAGGGCAGAGCCTTGACTGACTCCAGCTACAAAAGCTGAGGTTGCTGAATAGGATAGGTTGGGGTGATGTTTGCAGGGTTTTGTTTTGGGTTGTTTTTTTAAAAAAATATTTGGTTTTTTTTAGTGTTTGGGGTTTTTTTGTATCTTTATTTTAGATCTTGTGATTTATGTGGAAATTGTTCAGTTTGGCTGTCTATTTTTTCACTGTTTCAGTTATAGTTTGCAACTACTTTTAAGTCACAGTTACATATTTTTTTCATGTCACAAGCCACCCTGAGTATGGTTTTTAACAATGTTAAAATGATTGTTGGTCCCATCACCCATGACCACTGCCTGTTAGCTGGGGCTGATGGGAGTGGGAGTCCAGCTAGTGGTTGGGGGGCAGAGGTTCTTTGTCCCTGATACATAGGAAAGTCTGCCTGCCAGGGAATTCACCCAACCTTTGCGGTTCATTTTCGTGGTACCACCGTTTCCCTCTCAACCGAATCACCACGTTGAATGATTTCACTGCAGCAGTGCCGCAACTCCTTTAAGACGAGCAGGCAAAAGTCTCAGGCTTACTCAAGCTTGTTATGTTTGGCACTGAAACAATTACTGATCTCACATCTGGAATAGTAGCAGAGAATTCTGTACACTCACAGGGCAAATCTCTGCTTTCACTCACACCTGTCTGACCCCCACAGACGTCACTCTTCATTAAATGTAATAATATTAAATGGAAAATGGGTTTAAAAAGAGCAACACCTACTAAAGTCTGAACACAATGATAGCTGCCTTTTCACAGAAAATTTATGTATCCCTGCTCTGTGTCACAGTTTCAGTTTAGAGTTTGTTTACGTTCACACCACACAAAACTACTCCAGCAATATAGCACATGAGGCAATTTAGGTTGTCGCCTTTTCCCTCCTGCTTGCATGAAAGGCAAAAATTCAACAGGTGCAGCTTCTCAGAACATCAGTTCAGTGCCAAAAACAGCTTCACCTACTAACTACTGGATTGCTATATTTTCTTTTACTTTTTTTTTTTGTCTGAAGAAGCATTCTGGTGATTTCAAAAGCCTGCTTGCTGCTCTGTCGCACTTTTATTTAGATTAACCTGCAGGATTCCACCCCCCACTAAAGGAATAACATGGCTAATAGTTTCTAGCTATCACACATCTATCAAAGTAACAAGACTCTCCAACTGGGGGGGGGGGGGGAGAGAGAAATGAAAATGAAAAAAACGTGGCGACTCTAGTGTAAATCCATTAAGTACGCAAGCGTGCACTTGATTAATGAAACAAGCAGCGTACATAAATAGTTGCAAGTCTGCAACAACCACAGCCATACTCCTGTACGTGCAGAAAGGGAAAGAATGAGAAGTACCAGCAAAGGAGGAATGGCTTCAAAAGTCAATGGACTATGCGGAAATGGCAAAATTGACAGCAAAAATAAGTGATAAAAGAGCTGAGCTGTTTATGGAGAAGTAGAGATCTTTTTTGGAACATTTAAAGAACTGTTATAGTCAAATGAAAACATGGGCAGGGTTCGAATTATAAGCAGTGGAATGAAAACAATGATAAGTGAAATAGAGGATAATTGTATTAGATTAACGTATTCCACATAAAGCAGTAGGTACAAGGTAGGAATAAAAACAGCATGGAAGTAAGGGTGGGAAGTCGAAATTCAAGGAAAAAACGTATATTGAAAGAGAAGTAAATTTGTAAAAACCTGTGAAAATCAATTAAAAAATTATGTCATAAGAAATGAATGAAACATGCAGTAAGATGTCATAAGAAGATCCTGCAGGATCAGGCCAATGACCAATCTGGTCCAGCTTGCTGTTCTTACCGTGACTAACCAGATGCCTATGGGAAGCCAACAACCAGGACCTGAGTGTAACAAGCGCTGGGCACATTTGTGATTCCCAACAACAGGCTTTCAGAGGCATATTGCCTTCATTAGTACTGGCAGAACATAGCCATCATGGCTCATAGACATTGACAGCTTTATCCTCCATCAGGGCATCAAATCCTTTTTTAAAAAACAAAAATAGATTTTTATTAGGTTTTTTTAACACAAAATTTAACATCCACTTTCAATGTAATATATTTTGACTTTCATCCTTGATGTTCCTGTTGTATTCCTTTAGGTAACCCTGACCATTAGGTCCAGTCGTGACCGACTCTGGGGTTGCGGCGCTCATCTCGCTTTATTGGCTGAGGGAGCTGGCGTACAGCTTGCGGGTCATATGGCCAGCATGATTAAGCCGCTTCTGGCGAACCAGAGCAGCGCACAGAAATGCTGTTTACCTTTCCGCCACAGTGGTACCTATTTATCTACTTGCACTTTGACGTGCTTTCAAACTGCTAGGTTGGCAGGAGCAGGGACCGAGCAACGGGAGCTCACCCCGTCGTGGGGATTTGAACCGCCGACCTTCTGATCAGCAAGTCCTAGGCTCTGTGGTTTAACCCACAGCGCCACCTGTGTCCCTGTCTGCTGCCATAACTGCCCCTTATTTTCTATTGCAGTTATAACTTACATTATAATCATTTCTTTATTCTCCTTCCTTTGCCTGTTGTTCAAATCCTGCTCACGATTTCATTTGGCTATAGTTCTGCCCCCCTCAAATAGTTCGAAAAGAACCTCCACTCTTTGACAAAGTTCTCATCTTTCTGATCTCTTATTTTTTTGCTGTCAACTTGGCCATCTCTTCATAGTCCATTAACTTTATCTAATCCTCTTTCAAAGCCATCCACGTTGGTAGCCATCACTACCTCTTGGGGGGACAAATCCCAGAGTTTAACAATGTGCTGTGTGGGAAAAGTACTGTCCTGAATCATCCAACAATACCATCCATCATGGTTTGTCCCCATCACACTTCAATTTATCAGCTTCTGCTTACATGGGGTAGGCAGAGGCTGAATACAATGGTGCTATATACTTCTTTCATTGTCAGGGAAGCGCAGGGGGTCCCTGAGGCAACCAAGTAACACACAGTTAGGCCTTAAAGCTAAGCAGACCTAAGTGACATATTTCAGAAGTGAAGGGAGTTCATTTTTAACGTCACTGACAGAGGGATGGCTTACCGTTCAAGTTCAGTTAGTTACGATGATTGGAATATAATATAGAGCTACCTCTTTTTCCTGACAAAGGAAGTGATGGCAGGATATCAGTCTCTCCCTCTCCCACCGTTTACCCTCTGCCCAAGGTTTTAAAGTGAGCAACAGCACATAAAACATGACACACCATTTACTATTTCCTGGTCTTAGCAGTATGTTGTTAGAGGATAAACTGCATCCCTATATGGGTGGCGGTGGGGAAAGAGGCAATGAGGTAAGTCACTCAGACAGAGCCTGAGAAGGCTCCACCAAGGGAAAGCAAGTTTGGGAGACCATCAAGGTGTGGCCCAGTCGTGTCAGTCCACAAACAACCAGTTCCCTCAAGGTTGGCAGCCCTGATCATTGTTATGTGAAAATGCTGCCCCATTTCCTGACGTCTGTGATTAGCCTTTGTGGAAGGATTAAATCAGCAGCTGTGATGCTAACAACAAATTTCATTTGTTTTTAACATACCTCCGCTGACCCTTCTTTGGTCAGTGTGGGTTGGGGCAAGGCGAGAATGGGAACTGGGCACAATCCATATGTTACAATACAGTATTTCACTCCAAACATGTTGACTATGTCTATGAGGAATGTCATTTATAACCTGGAGAAGGAGGAGACAGAATGAAATTCTAGAACTCCACAAGCTGCCCCCCAAGAAAATAATGAATGGCTACTTATCATCACCCTCTGGATTCATAAGCAGAACCACTTCCTACATACACCCGCTGGAATCTAGCGACTAGATCCAACCATCAAGTCACTTCCAGGTGATCTGGTTGTTGAGCATTCATCCTGGTCTGTTTGCACAATGTTTGCTGGAAGGTTAGACGACTGAGCATTCATTCTGACATACGTGCATGGAAGTTAGACAACTTTGTGTCAAGCAAATGCTACCCCAATCTTTCCAGTGCATTTCCCTTTTTCCACAAGTGCTCCAAATCCTCTTTAACTTCATGACCGGAATCTGCCAATATGTGATTCATCCCACCTGGAAACAAGGACAATCTGGAAGTTCCTCAATATGATCCATTGTATCAAAATCTCCTAAAGGATCCAGCATGCTCAAATGCCCTCTGTAGGTCCCGAGATACAGATTTCCCTCTAAACCTATTAAAGCGGTCTCATCCCCACTTGTGAGATCAGGCTCAAAGCCCTGTTCTTGATTCAGAGTGAGGCTAAGCTAAACTAAGCATGAAAAGAGGGCAAAGTGTGCATGGGTGTGTTCAAGGGTGAATGTCTGCACAGGTGAAACCTCCTCTACTCATGGAGGCTTCCCAAATGGCTTAGGACTCTGGTGGCTGTGATGGGTCTAGAAGCCTTTCGCAAGGAATACCTCTGCTCACTCAAGAGATATATTTACAGTCTTTATTTACATCCTTATTTACAAAGGTACAGAACATAGCTTCATGTGTCCGAATCCTAAAGGTGCATAATGAAGGCTCCAGGCAAACTTCCCTGGAGAGAGCATTCCACAGATGGGAAGCCACTGCAGAGAAGGCCCGTTCTCACGTTGCCACCCTCCAGGTCTCTCGAGGAAGAGGCACACGAAGGAGGGCCTCAGAAGATGATCTCAGGGTCTGGGTAGGTTCATATGGAAAGAGGAGATCCTTGAGGTATTGTGGTCCTGAGCCGCTTAAAGCTTTATAGGTCAAAACCAGCACTTTGAATTGGGCCCGGAAACTAATTGGTTGCCCGTGCAGTCAGACCAGGATTGGTGTAATATGCTCAAACCGTCTTGCTCTGGTGAGCAACCTAGCTGCTGAATTCTATTTTGTTGATTCCCATTTTTGGTCCCTGAATGGGGCTTCTGCAGAAAGCCCATTTGTATGTACTCTCTGTGGGTGGACCTTTCAACTCAGGAGTGAAACTTGTAAAACCGAGTTTTCGGAGCTACTTGCAACAACGATGTAGCCAGTGCCGCACATATCCATGATTCAGCGATGCTGAAATTCAAAGCGCCTGATTCACACTTGAGCACCGTGGTAATTAAATTCTGGGAGCTCAGCTCCAGGGCAAATGACACTCCATTGCAGCTTGAGAATCAAGCCCTACAACAGCACCAGCCTTTAGGCTGGGAACAATTCATTTATTTTTGTTTCGTTTTAACAAATGTTTAGGTCTGTTTGTTTCTGAACTCCTTAGTATTCACCGAGTGGCACATTGTGAAAATAGGAAGAAAGCTATAACTTTTTAAAGACTGCTGGCCAAACATATTTTGCTAATACTAATAGAATAAATTGGGTTCTCTCTTAAATAAAGAAAAATCCCCAGGTCCCTGTGGTAGGTATTAGCCTTTGGTTTCCAGTTACTCAACCTTTTTACAAGTCTTACAGATCTCATAAACTTTGAATGTTGTAGTAAAAGTATTTATAGGGCAAGTCAAAGAAAAACATAAAATTGTGTTTGAGAAGGTTCATCGTGAGTTGTATATTTTTTTAAAACAAAAACAAAGACTTTTTTTTCATTTTAAAATACGGAATTCCTTGATCCCACTGAAAAATGAGAGTTATTTCAAGAGAAGGACTCAGACGTGTCCCAGTCTTTTCATTAGCATTTCCTCTTTCGGAGTTATTAAAGCATACCTTGGGAACCCCTTAAAATGGGGTTAATTGAAAGTGACAACTGAGCTACTACAATGCTATCACATGAATATTCGTGGAGTAAATGCAAAATACTGCCTAGCAGGGCCAGATGCTAGTTCGGCTGTTCCATCTGAGGCTGAGTTGACACCGGGTCAGGAACAAGAAAAGGCCAGGCCTTTGGGGCTTAGTTCACACTTCCAGGTGGACCATTCGATAAAGTGATGTAGGGATGGGCTGTCACAGCCAGGGCCGGCCCAAGACATTTTGCTGCCTGCGGCAAAGGGCGAGAAGGAACCTCCCTCCATATCCCATATACAGAAGCTGGCAGCGGAATCTTGCTTCGGCACTGGCAGTGGGATAATGTGCTCCACTGCACCTGAGGGCAGGAGGCCAGGCTTACTTGTTGATTTGTTTGGAAGCATTTTTACATAGCTGAAGATTAAAAAATGTCTAAGTAGTGCACTAGAGGAAAACAATAAAAAGTAGCATTAAAACAAATATACAATGAAAAAGCAGTAAAACAGTAGTACAAAATCACATAAAAGCTGGAATTCAGGGAATTCAAATGAATGAAATGGTTAGGAGGCACAGGGCAGACCAAAAGGTACACACAAATCTGTCCACTTCTTACTCATAAACATTTACTGCCTGAAGTGGACAGCTCACATTGCCTTATGGTAGGGATGGCACTGGTCTTTCGGAGAGGGAGAGAGAGAGAGAGAGAGAGAGAGAGAGAGAGAGAGAGAGAGAGAAAGCACTTGTGGATCATTGCATTTTATTTCTTTATTTATTCAGATTTGTATACATTAAAATACAAAATGAGAATCCAAAATACATAGTAATAATAGTAATAACAACACCTAATAACTCCCCCCTAAACACATTTTAAAGGCCATAAAATGTTCAATCAGCCAAAGGCCTGGTTACAGAAAAACATTTTCACCTGGCATCATTACTTTCTTTTCAGCGGAGTCAGGTCACACAATCAGTTCCCGGTCCTTCTCAGATGCTCACCAACACCCAGAAATCAAGTACAGGCAACAACTGTTCTCTTTACAGTCCTGACCCCCATGCTCACCAATGGAGCGCACATTTTGCCCTGCCCACTTTTCCAGCCACTTCCAGGTTACGGCATGTAAATTGGTCGTTGCCTGTATTGTACATTTGTGTGTGAACCAGACCTAGATCTGACTCAGAATCTCTTGAAACAGTCCTTGTTCCTTGAAAGTGATGATCTCTCTTCTGGGTGCTGTTTGGTGTGCCTGAGGCCTACTTTGCAGGAAGCCTCAGGCCTAGTGTCCGATCATAGCACCTTTGGGTAGCTGCCATTGCCCTGGCAGGGACTCCTGCTGAGGTTTGTTCTTGGCCCTCCTTTTAATTCTCCCTCCCCAACAGTGGACATCTGGGTCCATGAGCCACTGCATTCATCTCTCTAGTGCCCTGAGTCGCCATTTTAATTTACCACAATCACCAAGGCCGCCTGTGTTGGGTTGAGAATTGCAATGGTTCCCTTTGGCCCTGTTCATGCAATTGCTTATAAAGTTGAGTTAATTTTAATCAGTTTTAGTATTTTAACTTCTGGATGTTTTAAAGTACGGTTGTGAATTTTTCTTGATTTTACTGTTTTACCTTTTGAAAACTGCTTTGAGAGGGTTTGGGGTTTTGGGGTTGTTTTTTTTTTACAATCAAGGGGTGTATAAATTTTATGCATTCATTCATTCAGTTCCTTTGTGAGGGAGGTGTCCCCTTCAAGGCGTCCCCTTCAGACATGCAATTCCCATAGGCGATCCAAGAGTTTTTTTGGCAGGGGAAGTATAATTCAACTTGAGTGTTGTCTTTATGCGAGAAGCTATCATGTCATTTATTTACTATATTTATATCATATCTTTCCTCCAAGCAACTGAAGGCACCAAACATGGTTCTCCTTTCCCCTTAATTTTATCCCCTTACAACAACCCTGTGTGGTAAAATAAAGGTAAAGGGACCCCTGACCATTAGGTCCAGTCATGACCGACTATGGGGTTACGGCACTCATCTCACTTTACTGGCCGAGGGAGCCGGCGTCCAGCTTCCAGGTCATGTGGCCAGCATGACTAAGACACTTCTGGCAAACCAGAGCAGCACACGGAAACGCCGTTTACCTTCCCGCCAGAGCGGTACCAATTTATCTACTTGCACTTTGACGTGCTTTCAAACTGCTAGGTTGGCCCGAGCAGGGACCGAGCAATGGGAGCTCACCCCGTCGTGGGATCCGAACCGCCGACCTTCTGAGGTCCTAGGCTCTGTGGTTTTACCCATAGCGCCACCCGTGTCCTGTGTGGTAAATTAGGCGGGTGCCAGATTGGTCACCCAGGGAGCTTTCTTGACTAAACAATGGTTTCTAGCCCAATACTTTTGTTCACTATGTCACACTGACTCTTGCGTAGGTTGGCCTGAGTTGGTGTGTGAGACACTTTTCTAGTTTTGCTTTCTTCGGTTCCTTAACTTCATAGCCAGATGAAAATTAAAGTCTGAGGCCACTGTTTGTTAAGTGCCACAGGAAGAAACTGGGCCAGTAAATATCTCCTCTGAGAAGTAAAATA
Organism: Podarcis pityusensis; assembly: GCF_964106645.2. NCBI lineage: Eukaryota > Metazoa > Chordata > Lepidosauria > Squamata > Lacertidae > Podarcis > Podarcis pityusensis. The sequence continues at coordinate 20,337,399 of NC_138037.1, read as the reverse complement.
GCCGCTGCAAAGCAGTTACAAGGCCCTTTTTGTGAGCTGCGATTCCCTTGGGACAATAGAGAGCGCTTTTACAATCTTTCATCTCTGCTTGAAAGCACGAGGAGCAAATAAAGCCTCTGCTCCCAAAGTGAGCAGCAGATCTCGGGAGCAGATTCTCTAATAATGCCATCTTCTGACTGCCATTCATGTAAACAAAGAAAGATATTGAGAGAGAAAACAATCTCATAAACAGCAACGGACAGCTTTTATGAATCTTAGGACTTCAAAGCAACAAACCTCGCTGGACCAGGCTACTTTATTAAAGCAAATGCCGTATTGGAAAAACAGATGTCTGAACAGTCCCAGGCTTCAATATATGAACATAAATTCACCCCACTCCATTGGCTGGAGGTTCAGATCTGTGATCCAAAGTGGCTCAGTTCTGAATTGCCCTGGCTCTGAGACGAAACAACCCCAGAATTATTTACACTAGCATTCCCAACCAGTTCAGATCATAAAGTATCTGGTTATGGAATACATTGTTTTTTTTCTTCACAGACCTGAGGCCTGCAACATTTTTTAAAAATCTGAGATTTTCTTAGAAAATCTTGGATTTTCATATCCTTCTAAGAAGCTTACAAGGTTTGTATAAAGCATAATGTGAAGAGACCGTGTACAAAGTTTTCTGCATCATCACCTCAGGTTAGAATTCTGATGATGGGGATGATAACAGAGCTGATTTGGGCAGCCACCCCTGATGGCTGCCACTTTGTTTTATCAGAACAGCACAGATATTGTAGTATTCCAGTGCATTATGGAAAAAATAGCAATAGCAAAAAATGGCAGGCATCAATGGGGACTTCCTGAGAAGTGAGGCATTCTGGGGAAACAAAATGGCAGGCACCAGGAATGAACACTGAAATAAAATACACAACCACATGGAGGCTGCAGCAAAAACAGAGCAAAAAACCAAAACAAAACCTGTTGAAGAAGACCAGAAACCAAAACTAAAGTAACAAAATGAATAAGAGGCTAAGAATGATTAATTAAATGAATGGAATTCTAATGCAAGGTTAGCTCACCAGAATTATGGGCTACAACCCACATAATTTCTGACCACTGACTGTGCTCACCGGGGCTGAGTAGAAGGATAGTCACAAATATCTGGAGGGTACAAAGTGGTCATCTCTTGCTCTAATTGATAACCAACAAAGTAAAAACTATATTTTATGCCTTCCAGATGCTGTTGAATTACAACTATGTTTATTCCAGACCATGCTGGCAGGGTGTTTATGGGAGCTGCAGTATGAAAACATCTGGAGGACACCATTGGTTATCTCTGGTTATAATAAAACAAATGGAATAGTGATTTGGGGGGGGGGGTCATGCTTACACTTAGTCTTCTCCTCTACCTCCGTCTCCCCTCATGCGTCCCATCTAGATGTGCTGGGAGCTGGAGTCTACCACATCTAGAAGGTGTCATGCTGGCTAACCCTGTCTTAGGCTGTAAGCCTGAGGGCAGGGCCACTTTCTCCTTTACAGCACCTGAATTGCTGCAAGCTGACTCAGGAGGTAACCTGTGTCTGAAAAAAGTGGGATAAAAATATAATAAATAAAGCAGTGACGCAAGAGCGGCCTCTGTTACAAGAGCCATGATGCCCTCAGCAAGGAACAAGGTCCCTCGCAGGAACTTGTAGCACGAATCAAACATACCATTAGCTTGTCAGGCTCAGCCAAGGGAAATAACAAGCAGCTGGCTCGTGCTGCCAGACTGAAATGGAAAACTGTTGCCCCTTAACAGAAGATTTCCTCAGAGAAAATTAAGCACGAGGGCCAGCAACAGACCTGGTTATTCATGAGACGGGTGTCACGGGGAGGTCAGTGGAAGGACCTTGCTTAAAACCGTTGGCTGCATTCATGAAATTCTGCCTGACTTCTGTAATTTGGAAAAAAAAGCCTGCACAAGATCTAGATCGTCGTCAAACTAGAGGTCGTCAAACTAAGGCCCGCGAGCTGGATACGGCCCGCCGGGCTCGTTAATCCAGCCCACGAACCTTGCGGACCTGGCTGCCCACTTTGTCAGTCCCCACGCTAAACAGGTGCGGTGCAGAGGCCTCGCCGCACGGAAACTGACTTCCGCGACACGGCATGGCTTCTGATTGGCTGCAGGAAGCTCCTGCAGCCAATCAAAAGCTGTGGACGCCTCTGGGCACTGCTCCTTCCTTCCCACTGAGGCAGCCAAGCAGGAGGAAGTGGCCGAGTAGGAAGGAAGCAGCGGCGGTGTGGAGGCTGCCTCTGCCACCCAGGCCAGTGGCATCTGGGTACCGCCCCTTTCTTCCCACTAAAATGGCTAAGTGGGAGGAAACGGCTGAGTGGGAGGGAAGCAGCAGTGGCATGGAGGCTGCCTCTGCCACCCAGGCATGGGCTCTGTGCCCTGCTGAGACAGAGGATGCGGATGCTGTCGAAGACGAGGCAGCGTCGGTGGCTGCGGTGTGAGTGGCATAGGTGGGGGGGCCTTTCAGGAGGCGGTGGGTCATGCTCCCCGCAAGGTCTGAGGAACAGTGGACTGGCCCCCTCCTGAAAAAGTTTGCTGATCCTGATCTAGATGAGCAAAGTCGCACAGCCACGGAGGCCTAGCACAAAGGTGTTGGGCACATAGGCCTCTGGCATTGGGGGGGGGGGCAGAAAAAAGGTGGTGCATTCTGTATCCCAGTGGGTCGGTCAATCCAATACTGTATTGACCCGAATATAAACCGCACCTGCAAATAAGTCACACCTTTAAAATTTGGCATCTTGGGGGAGGCTCAGGAGTTGTGGATGGAACAGGCTCTGTTGCTCCACACTCTCGGGTTGCTCTCTTGCTTTGCCGGCAGCGTAAGGTTGCGAATATAAGCCGTGCTTGACTTTTCACAATTGGAATGGGGGGGGGGAGTGTGGCTTATATTTGGGCCAATACGGTAAATGCCAGCTACAGTGGAGTGGAATTTGCTAGGGGTTGGGTGGACCTTTGAAAAGGAAACTTACTGACTGCAGCAATAAATAAATAAGGTGTGCTAAAACAGAGCATTTCAGCGTGGCGGAAAGAGAACTCTTTGGGTGCAAATTACGTAGGATCGGATAGGGTTCTTCCTGGAGCACATCCTTCCCATTAAAGCCAAGCTGTTTATGGTGTCCTGTGTACTTTACAAGCCCCTGGATGACTGCCTCTGTGTGGCAGAGTGGAAAGTGGACCCTTGCTGCTTTCTATGGGGTTTTCCGTCCTGTTTATTCCACCCTGACATTTGATGGATTCCAGAGTTGCATTAAGCTCCTGCTAGTTTTTACAGATTTCAAAGTGCCGCACTGGAAAACTAGACTTTTGTTTTGCTCACCCCAATATTTCCCAAACAACAATATCATCAGGCAAAATGTAGATGCACAAACTTAGATGCATTAGGGGCTAAGTGAGGGGCTGCTAAAATTCAAATACCTTTAAAAATCCTGATGATTTCATGCACCCCACTTTCACCTGTGTTTTGTAGGGTTACATGAAATGTAGCAGCCGGGTTAATTGAGTGATAATCAGCTCTGTTTTTGGCTCCTCCTCCCCTTGAAATATTTCAGTTCAAGCTTGTAATTACAAAAAGCTCTGTAATTAAAAATTCACATCTGAGCTTTCTTTTTTCTTTCTCCCTCCTGACCACTTTCCCTTTTGTGTTGTGTCTTTTCGACTGTGACCCTGAAGGCATCAACTGTATTATTGTTTACATTTGAAAGCCACTTCTGGGAGCATTGTTTGGCTGAAGAGCAGGATAAAAATCACTGAAGTCGTCTTTCCATCCCCTGGCTCCATGCAAGAAAGTGGAATTCTCTGTCCCAGAAGAGTCAGAATTTTATTTGGATGTATCTTGAAGATGTTCTTGTTCTATGAGTAGGGATGGAGGAGATTATTGATTCAGTTCACATTTAAAGGTGAACCTTCCTGACTTGCATTTTCCAAAACAATATGTGAACCAAAACAAAGTCATCCTTTGGAAATTCGTATGTCTCTGAATTTTGCAATGCCATTCTCTAGCCAAGTAAATGGTACAAAAATGCGTATGCTAGGGTAAAGTTTGTATAAAATGCACACATTTGCGAAAAGAACATACAATATATTTGGCTTTGCAAAAATGTATGTGTTAGACAAAATTGCCTACAAAAATTTGTATATATGGAGGCATTTGCACTAAAGTGCTGATGAGTTTTTATGTGGATTTAAAAAAGATTCACAAACTGATGTGGAAATGGGGAGAACTAAACTTAAGACTGAGAAGAAAACAACAAGAAATCAAAATTGACAGGTCTGGCCAAACCTATCTGCAAGGTTTTCAGTTGACCTGGATTTTGATTATGTCTGGCATCCTATTCCTGTAATTTTAAGTCTTACCTTGACTGTTTTACTTACATGGAAAATAATTGATTCAAGGAAGAACATATAACCTGCAATGGACACGATCCTGGCCTACCTACCAGAGCACTTTATTAGAAGCATAATAAGCTGCAAAGTTTATATCTTTCACCATAATTACGAGGGTCTGAAATTTGCAGTAGAATCTCACTCTTAGAGGCAAACCCAAAACTTAAAAGACTTAAAAAAGACTATTATCCATTAAAATAGATTACATTTTCAAAAATTCACAAACTAAATGCTTTATCAAGTACAGGGGGAATGTGTTTCCACAAGGGAAAAAAAGAGGTAAGCAACACACTTAAGAGCAAAGTGCAGTCAATCACACACATCCTTTCTCAGTTGTGTTTGATATTTATGCAATATAACTTCTTGTCAAGACGGGAGAATCTCTTGAGCTGGGGCCAAGAAGGTGGTGGTTCTTTTATTCTTCAAAACTCTTCTGCAGCATCCTCTTTGTGTACAAGTTCCATCACCTCAGGGTATTCCCTGCTTTGAAGGCAGTTGCGCTTATAAAATACCCAGCACATCAATTGTCTTGTGCTTTGTAATCATAACGTAAACATTACTTCAGCGGTCTAATTCACATCTCAGATATCTCCCCCTCCACTTTGCGTTGCTCTCTGCCAAAAAGCATCCAAAACATGCGGTGTCAAGAGCACCGTCCTATTGAAAGGAATGGGGTGATTCCAGAATAAACATCACTTTGTGCATTTACTCTAGTAGATTTGATTTCCCTTGATTCGCTCCCACTTGTCCTCTTTCTTTAAAACAGAGATGGGGAACCTGTGGCTCCACAGGGGTTGCTGGAGTCCAGCTCCCTTCATCCCTGAGCACAGGGGCTGAGGGGCATTGGAGCCCAGTGGCACCTGGTGGGCTGAAGGTTTGTGCTCGTAACTTTGATTTAACATCATATCAAATCAAAACTTTATTGCAGTCCAAAAACCCACAAAACAATTTCAAAACTAGATACAGTTAAAACGACCAGACAGACAAATGGAAGATACCAAGGCAGTCATTTTGTTTTATCTAGCGCATAATGATCTTTGTTTCTTATAACCTCTGAAAGAAACTTTGCCACGGCCAGTGTAATATCATTTGACCTGTCTTTAATATGGGATATTTAATATGGGAGGCTTCGGATTTTCCCGGCAAATTTGCCAGTAAGGGTTTGATCAGTTGGTCCCTTGCTTGCTCATATTGCCCACAATGCAGTAGGATAGGCTTCATACATTTGACGTCCTGGGAACATAAACTAAGCCTATTCTGATAGGGGATGCCTCTCAGTCTGCCATTTAGAACTTCCAAAGGAAATACATTTAGTATTTGGTAAATAAACGCCTATAGGTAGGTACAAACAAATTCCTAAGGTATGAGGATATCTGAAAGTCGTACCCGTATTGGATTCCAGCTGTGACTGGGCTACAAATTACATAAGATCGGGATCGCAGGTCGCTATTTGAGATGTCCCAAATATCATAAATATTTCCATGTAACCGTGTTATTCTCTCCAGGACAATCCTACTTGTTCTGGAAAAGTTCTGCATGACATACAAATGTGCCTTACCAAGCCTCGTTATATGGCCAACCCAACCCATGCTATGTAGGAATCACAACTAAGGAATCCCTGGCAGATGGCCACCCAATCTGCACCTTTCCCAAGTGGTTGCCTGTCCTGAACTGTGCTAATGCCTCTTGCTTGCCCAGATGTTTATACAAGAGATCCCTATTCCCCTCCCTGAGCGACAATTCCCGGGGTTCCCTGTGAAGAGGGATGGCTTGTTAAACCATTCTGGGAACTGTTGCTCTGGGAGAGGAATAGGACGTCCCCAAACAACTCCCAGCACCCTTAACAAGCCACAGCTCCCATAATTCTTTGGGGAGAAGCCATGGCTGTTTAAAGTGGTCTCACAGTGCTTGAACCTATGGCGTGAATGTGGCCTTTCTCTAGCTGAAATGTATTTAAATATGTATTTTAAGAACAACATGAACCCTCTGATCCACTGAACATCACAATCCGACATTCCATGATGCTAGATTACACAGCCAACTGAACCACTTTTCTTCCCCGTGCCTGAGGATTCCTCCTATGACAAAGGAAGGCTAAGTGGCAGCCCTCCAGATATTGTGGTACTCCAAGTCCCATCAGCTCCATCCAGCATGGCCAGTGGTCAGAGATGGCTATGGCTGTAGCCCAACAAGCGTCTGGAGGGTGTGGGAAATTGCCATTTAGGAAGGAAGGAAAAGGTGACCCACGGACAAACATTTGATGCACATAAAAGGGATTGTGGCCATAACCGTTTATTTAGATGGCTGCAGTAACTAATCTAAGCCAAACCAAACCCTGCAACAGCATGTTTGAAAGATAAAAGCAATAAAAGCCTGCAATAAACAGAACTACTAATACGTCCTGAAAATCAATACCACATTTACCAGGACATAATTGGCAAAAAGATAATGGTAGCTGGTGGCTCCTTTACATAATGTGAGTCAAGGATATGGGGGTTTCTGTGGGATGTGGTGCATCTAATACACTCTTCATTGTTTGTTTGATTATTACATAACTTTTGATTTACTTTTTCCAAGTTATGTTCAGTGCTCAGCATCAAAGGCTGGGATTAATCAACTGTAGGTGTTAATTCTTAGTAAAATGTATAACTCTGTAAAGCAGACTGCAGTTTCACCTACTGCCTACAGGAAAGGGGTCTCAGTATTATTTGCATTTCAATGGGCAGCTGATTGGACCTTCTTATGCATGTCGGAGAGATTGGGGGTTTTTTTGTTTTTTGTTTTGTTTTACGTACTGGGTGGTTTGATCAATCTTACTTTGTACTGCATGTGGAATGATCTCGGTTGCAAATCTCCAGGGGCTTCCCTACTACAAGCCCCATTCATGAATTTATGAATGGGGCTTGTGCCAGCAGAACGCTTTTGAGTACTGGGCAGCTGGTAATGTTTTCATTTATAAAATACTGCATCACATGTTTCCTCTGAATGTTATACTTATCTAGTAAATCTGGTTAATAAAAAAAAGGAAAGGAAGACTTTAAGCTCCCCCTCCATGCACAAGAAAATAAACTTTGATGTGTGTGATAAAAATGGGGTTTCAGAAAGTTTATTCCTCTCCAGTTCTGCTGAAAATATAGTCCACAAATTCTTGAAAATGACTCAGAATAGATAGGATGGTGATTTCTCTCTCCTAGACAGGCTTGAAAAGTTTAATGTTCGGAAAATGTTTCATCCCCAGCGCTCTGACAGCACTGCAACAGAGTATAAATAAAGCAATCGTTTTAATACTGAAGTGAGTTGACAGAGACCATTCAGCAGAAAATGAAAGGGGTACTTTGCAATAGGTGGAACAGCTCTCCCTCTGTTCCAGTTTTCCTCAAAATCATTTTGTTAACAGATTCTAGCAAACATATGGGGGCGGCATTAGGAACAGCCATGAGCTAACAACACTGGCCTTTAACCTTTGGAGAAATTGGTTCAAATGCTGATTGGTTAATGAGAGAAAGTAAAATGCAGGCAGTTTAACCCAGTCCCTCAGGGCCGCCCTTTAAGGAATCCTAGAACAAACTGAACTGTTAGCTGGCTTCTGCGGGACTGTGCGCGTGTAGACACAGGACAGCAGACACATCGGGGGTGGCGGCTGCTTTGCATCACATGACATGGAGCAGCCCTCACCACCCTCGCTCTAGCTACACATTTCCCAAAGTTTGTCAGTTGAAATTAAGCCGAATTGTTTTACATTAAATGGGAGGACAAATAACTGATTGTGCAGCTGAATCACTCTCTGAATTTCCTTGGAAGTTAACCCCATTGATTTCAAACAGGCTTCCCAATAAGTAACTGCGCAAAGGATCGAGGTATTTAAGGACCAATAAAACTACTGTTTTCTTCTAGTGCTTCTGCTCCATGTTGCTCATTAGGCTAACGAGCCGTGCCCCAACCTGTAGTCATGCTCCTGCTTCTGCCTCTTCATTTTCTGATATTTCAGACTACATTTACAACAACTTTTAAAATAAACTTACTGAGTTTTCCTTTTGCTGTGGATTCCCCTGTCAACCAGCCATTCTTATCGGTGAGAGTGGCTTGTATCCTGCAGAACCTCAAGCTCCTAGCATAAACTCTTGAATTACGGTCCACATTCAAACATTTAAAGCTCTTCATCCAGGCATTCATTTTAATTTGAAAGGCTGTTTTCCTCCATGTTAGAACTTATTCACTATCTACCTGCAGTAAGCCCCACATCATTTCTTAAGCCACTTGGAACATGCAACCCAGGCAGAGCTCCATGGGGCTCTCCCTGCTGAAAGGCCTGCCCAACACTGGCAGATGAATGGGGCTGCCCTATGCAACCAAGAGAGGCCTGTGTATTCAGGAGTTCTGTATGTGCCTCAGAGCAGATATGGGGCTCTGGATCAGGGCAAATAATTCATTACATGCCATAAGTGCTTTTAACTGCATAGATATTAGTTGTTATTTTACCCTGCAGACAGTCTGGTGCCTACATGGAAAATATGTGGTTAATGAAGATTTATTTCTACCATGAAATACTAAACAATGAACAATACAAGTTTTATCAGACTTGTCTTTTTTTTTTTTTTTTTGGGATGTTGCAAATTCTATAATCCAGTGTTTGCTTCAATTTTGTCCCCCCCCCCCTTCTCTTTCTTGTTTACGATACTAGTGATATTTTATTTATAGCTAATGTTTGGATATTTTTTTTAAAATCTAAATGTCAAAAATCATGGAAATGCAATATAAAAGAAAGGAATGGTGCATTGAATGGTGTTTAGGGAAGTTTTTAATGTTTGATGTTTTATTGTGCTTTTAATATTCTGTTGGGAGCTGCCCAGAGTGGGTGGGGAAACCCAGTCAGATGGGTGGGGTATAAATAATAAATTGTTATTGTTATTGTTATTATTGAATTATCATTGTGTTCTTTGGATTTATGAATTTGTGGATGAGCTCCTATACACAAATGGCTAGTGAAGTCAAGTCAGAAATGCTTGCTATATACTTATAAAGCTCTTTTATACTGGCCTTTTATCTACTTGGTCCAGTCTGTAAACTCTGGCATGTAGCATCTTTCCCAAGTCTCAGAAAGGGGGCATTCCCAGGTTTCCAGCCTGATCTTGGGACATATCGCAAGTGTTTTACCATTCATCTATGGAGCCATGCCAAAGATAGCCTTCCTTCTGCTCTGGGAAGATTCAGTCGTCTCACTGCAGAGGTAGGACACACATTGTTCAGCCCTGGATCTACCAAGCAACCCATTGATTTAAGTAGAAACTCCCAGGATATGGTCTGCAGGCACATAAAGCCACCACTTTGCTGAAGCTAAGGAAGTCTGGCCCAGACCAATGCCTGGGTGGCAAACTGGCTGGGATCCAACATGTACGACTCTGTGGGTTCCATGACGGAAGGAAGGTAGGATATAAATACAAGAAAATAAATAAAATGGCTGTTTAAATATTTGTCGAGCACATAACAGCTTAACAATACAGCCTTTCTGCCCTCAGCTAACAGCCATGGGAAGGGTTAGTGCTGGCCCAAGGAAAGGCTGCAGGTGGTGCTGTTGCTTTTATCAGAGCTCCACCTGTCTAGCCTGCTTCTGTTTACCCGGAAGTCCTTTAAACCTGCTAGCCATCTCTGTGGGGCTTGTAATCTCAGCCCTGAAATGGGCGGAGTTTGGGACTTGCTTGCACCCTACCTTGTCCAGACCACAAGCCGGAGCTCATAGGGATTGTGACAGATGCCAGAAGGCAGCTTAGTCAGGCAATTAAGCTTCAGCACCGCGGAGAGCTCCAAGCACCCAACTAAGTCCAGCAAGGGTTCTCTTCAGCCATGATGATGCCCATCAATGCATGAGTGGGGAGCAATGCCGTGCCAACTAGCTCTGCCCCTGGTGTTCATGTATACAGTGCACACACCTGCCTTTAGTAAAGAGGGACATTATGACAGGTCAGTGTATGGTGCCAGGGATCTCAGACAACGGCAGCAGGTCCTATGTATCATGTCTCATCAGGATTCCTCCTCAGAGGCTGACCTGGAAGCCCCAACATTGCACCAAGCTCTGTATCAGGATCAATCTGAGGGCAAGGAGTCAGGCTCCCTAAGTCCTCCTCAGTAGCCACCTGTGAGAACTGCTATTATCTCTTTGGGAGTAAGACTCTCCTTTTGTGAAGACCTCAGACTGAAGACAGTTGATAGGAGCAAGCTGGATTAAGGATGTGGTTCCAGCAGCTCCAGCTCCAACCCCCTCCCCAGTACCTGACTGGAAGTCCTGCTGGAACAGTGTATTTGTACCAGCATTGTGCTTTGACAGCATTCTGAGCACCTAGCTATTCTGAACCTGGACTGCCCCAGACCTGTCTGTTGCCTGTGACCCACTTAAATATGACCTCATCTCTTGCCTGACTCCTTGTATTAAAAGATTCTGAAGACTCAGATCCTGACCCTTGATTGTGTACCTTGATACTGCTTTTGCTTTTGCCCATGTTGTCACTGGCAAGGACCCGAATCACTCAGGAACCTAATTTGAGCGGGACACTCTGTGCTTTAATCCTTGTGTCACGCAGGCACCTTGAAATCAAAAGGAGCTGTTGACTTCAACTGGGTGGCACTATGCCACCACCACAATTGCAGCAAACTGAAGGGTGTCTTTCAGCTTCCAGCCTGGCAGGTATTGGGTCACCAAAGGAGCCAACTGAGTTTTATCTCCTCTTATATAAAACTCTGCCTTGGCTCCTCTTTCTGAGCAATTCATCATTCTGTCCAAGCTGAGCTGCTCACAGACTGCCTGGAGCCCTGTGTGAACCTCTCCTGAGCCATTGTCTTGGATACTCACCTTCCTCTAGGCTGCCAGCCCTGACAATCATGCATTGTTGTGCATCTGTAACCTCTTTGTCAAAAGGGATTATCTTGGTGGAGGAAAATGCATTTGATTTGAATCTTAGTTCAAGAGGAGGGATAAAATGTCTCTCCTGCTGAGGAGCATTTGTTGCTGAGTCCTCTTTCCACACTTTCCTGTACGTATAAATAGGTGGAGTTGGGCTGGGCCAGAGGACTCAGCCTTTGGAACAAGCTTGTCCTTGTGGCCCTTAGCCTGGGGCAACAGATAGACCTGACTCCTTAGGAGGACAACTGGAAGGAATCTTGATGGAAAGAGATGGAGCAAGATCAAAACTGTGGGTGTCTTGAAGGAAAAGCAGTCCTGAGATATAGAATGAACTAAGAGAATAGATGCTGGTGAAAGCTGGGATGAAGGCTGCCAAAAGTGAGAGGTGTGGCTCAGAAGTGGCTCACCAGGGAAGCAGAGTCACGCTGCTAGCTTTTTGGCAGCGATGTCGTTGCCACTTAACAATGAGGGCACAAAGGAGGAGGACGGAGCTGTGCAAGTGTGCCACAGGAGCAGTGAGTTGGCCAATCAGATGCCTGTGGGATGCCAACAAACAGCCCTCTCCCCTCCTATGGCTTCCAGTAACTGGTATTCAGAAGCTTTACTGCCTCCATCATGGCTTGTAGACTTCAATAGCCTTTTCCTCCACCAACTTGTCCAATCCTCTTTTAAAGCTATCCAAGTTGGTGGCCATTACTGCCTCGTGTGGGAGAAGGTTCCATAATATAACTATGCCCTGAATCCTCTGACATGGAGCTTCATTGGATGCCCCCAATTCTAGTATTATGAGAGAGGAAGGGAAACTTTCCTCCATCCATTTTCTCCGTGCCTGGAATAATTTTATGAAACTCTATTGTGTCACCTCTAACTTCCCCTTTCTCTAAGCTACAAAGTCCCCAAAGCTGGGACCTTTCCTCATAGGGGACTCAATCCACCCCCTCATTCATTTTGCTCATGCTTTTCTGAATCTATTAGCCCCTTTATCTTTGGCCATGTCATTTACTGCATTGCTGTCTCTCCAAGGAGGCACATTGTAGCATTTTATTCTATCTTAGCACACAGGGCAGACCCAAACAAGTAACAGAGGAGGTGGAATCCATGTGTCACACGGCGCTTGCAGCAAGGAGGATTGTACTTGCTTTATAGCTTTGCTGTAATTACAGTGTTCAGATGCTATAAGTGCACCATCTCTTAACTCATCTCCGAGACAGAAGCCTGTTCAGTCATGCCAGGCAAGTGTACGAGGAGGACTGAGTGTGCAATGAATCTCTGACCTTAGGTAATGCACTTGGCTGGAAGACATGGAGATGGTCATCCTATAAAAATGTGCTGTTTCTGTATGAAGCGTGCAGCTATGGCATGAGGCATTGGGTGGGTGTGAACAAACTGCACAGCAAAGAAAGTGGGCAATAAGGTGAAGCAGTTTGTACTTTGCAAAAAGCAAGCGCAATCATATGCCTGCAGAAAAGCTCTGTTACATAGCATCGCTGTGGGCTAAACCACAGAGCCTAGGGCTTGCTGATCAGAAGGTTGGCGGTTTGAATCCCCGTGACGGGGTGAGCTCCTGTTGCTCGGTCCCTGCTCCTGCCAACGTAGCAGTTCAAAAGCACGTCAAAGTGCAAGTAGATAAATAGGTACTGCTCCGGTGGGAAGGTAAGCGGTGTTTCCGTGTGCTGCTCTGGTTCGCCAGAAGTGGCTTAGTCATGCTGGCCACATGACCCGGAAGCTGTACGCTGGCTCCCTCAGCCAATAAAGCGAGATGAGCACCGCAACCCCAGAGTCGGTCACGACTGGACCTAATGGTCAGGGGTCCCTTTACCTTTATAGTTTATTGGAGGCGTGAGAAACCTGCGGCCCTCGCGATGTTGCCGAACTACAGTTCCTGTCAGCTCCAGCAAGCATGGCCAGTGACCAAGGATGATGAGAGCTGTAGTTTAGCAACATTCAGAGGGCCAAAGGTTCCCCACACTTGGCTGACTGCATCCAACCTCATGGCAAGCTTCTGAGACAGAATATTAAGATTCACATTTGTTTTCCAGAAGGGCACTGGTGCCCGGAAGTGTTTTAACCTGGTAGGGCTGCACCTTTTGATCTTGCTGTTTTCTTTCTTTTCTTTTTAAAAATATTTTCTATTGGAATTTTATTTACAACATAACACAAACCCCCACCCCCAATACACAAATCCACCCCCATTAAACATTTGTATGAGCATAACATACAACAATACAAACAACCAAATAAAAGACTTCCTTTATCCTGTATCTGGCCTCCTTATTTACTTCTTATAAACTGTTTCCTTGGTCTTGCTGTTTTCATCACAGTAAGACTTGTACATGTGCAGAGTGCCATTGCCACTGCCATCAGCTATTCTCTGCACATCTATGAACAGGGGAAGAGCTTCCACGTACGAGGACCCAAGTACGATTGTCAGACAATATTGATTCCATTAATTAAGCCACACCACAAAACCTAAGTTTTTGAATTCATGTATTGATTCCACCTACATAACCATTGCCAAAAAACCTAAACAAAGACACCAAAACTTTTTGTGAGGAATACTTCTTGCCAGTTGCATGCCTTCCCAATAAAATTGCAGAAATCCATCCTTCTCATTTAGTTCTCTCTTGGGAGGTGGCGGGAGAGGCGTTCCTCTCCAAAATCTTGTCTTAAGATTGCCTGTCCTAAATTTCTAACGAGTGTGTGATACTCACTGAAGCCTTCCCTTGGGGAACTCATGGCTCAGGTACTGGTCTTTCCTTCTTTCCTGATGCTCTGTGCATTATGCGCCTCTCTTTTGCCACCAAGATGTGCTAAATGTCTGGAAACACCACGCTGAAGATGATGGGTCCAATCCCTTTGGGAAGAGCTCCTTATTAATTGTGCAGTGGCCTTCATTTTCTATAGCAGGGTCCATTTATTTATGGCTTCCTTTTGTCTCATTAGTTCCAGAGAGAATCTAAGCGATTTCCCCCTGCACTAACACTGTTGCCGAAGCTGCCCTGCCCCCAGCTGTAATAGATTGCACATTTCCATCCCTGTTCTCCCTCGCACACGGGGAAGCCAAAGAATGAGCATTCAAGGGGAAACTGAAACCCCAGACATAGAGATAAGAAGCGCCTGTTTAAAGGCTGGTGGTTACAGTCCGCATGACTTCAGTTCATTTGAGACTTTCCTGTTGTGGATTTTTCTCACCTTCCAACAAAAAGCAAGGTTTCCATTACAACTGCATGTTTCTGCTCTCAAGACTGGCTCTATTGAAGAACTGAGCTTCTGAATGGCTCATGTGGGCAGCATTTGGAAAAGTCACACACTATGGTCCTCTCATTCAGGGCACCACCACCACCCCGGCTCTTCGAGCTGTTGCCTGACGCAAAAGGCTTTCTGGCTCTTGACAATACGCTGCAAAAAACCCAACATTTTCCAGTTTGCTGTTGGCTCCTGTAGACTGTAGACAACCTGTTTATTCAGTATTCATCCTCATCTGCCTGGACAAATCTTATGTGGTGGCGAGACTATGTCTGGTCTTTGTTCAGCATTGGCTTTGATTTGTTTACAAGGCAGCTGTATGACAATGAGCGTTCATCCCGATGGGTCATTCATTCATACCACACTTTTGAGAGCATTTTCCTGACACCTTCATAAACACAAAAAGTCTTTTTTTTTAATTTAAAATGTGGGTTTGTTATAATAGGATGTAGGAAAACCTACATTTTCAGGATGTGCTTCGATCCCTCCCACAAAGTAGCCACAGTCTGGAGGCACCCTGTGTTGCTACCTACTCCATATAGTTTTTCAAATGGTTAAGATCACAAACAAGGGTGCCATCTTGAATAAAATATTGGGGAGGGGCAGGTATAAATGTTTGTCACACTGACTGACATCCATGGATTCAGCAGGGCTTTTTTCAGCTGGAACTCAGTTCCGGCACATCCCAGGTGGGTGCCTTTGCCATTTTAAGAGAACAAGGGCAGTATTTGTAGTGAGTTCCGGCACCTCTTTTTCTAGAAAAATAGCACTGGATTTCAGCATTCCAAATCTGATCTACTGCCAGACATTTATTTTATTTTTAATTTTGAAAATACGTCTCCCCTTTTCATTCTCAGAACAACAAAGACAGAGAAATCGCATTACAGTTGCATTACAACCATACAACAGACTTGAAAACAGAGCAGAAACAGAGCTGGAAAACATGTAGAGAAGGGCAGCTGAGATGATCAAGGGGTTGGAGCAACTCCATGTATGAGGCAAAGTTACAGTCTTTGGAAACCTTTTTAGTTTAGCAAAAAGTGGAGTAACAGAGGTTACACATAACAGAGGTTTTATAAAATTATGCACAACATGAAGAAGGCAGAAAGAGAGAAGCATTTCTCCCTCTCATAGTATCAGAACTCAAAGCCAACCGATGAATGGAAGGGTGGGAGATTCAGAACAGGCAAAAGGAAGTAGTCTTTGAGACGATGCACAGTTAGCCTCTGGAATTAGCTTCCTAAAGATGTCCACCAACTTGGAAGGCTTTGCAAAGTGGGTTAGACAAAATTATGGAGGACGAAGTTATCATGGGCTACAAGTCATGATGGCTACATTCATGCAGCACACACTTAAACTATGGAACTTGCTTTCACAGGAGGCAGTTATGGTCACCCTCTTGCGTGCCTTTAACAGAGGACGAGACAAATTCATGGAGGATAAAGCTATCCATGGCTATTAGCCATTCATGATGGTTGTACTCTGCCTCCACAGTCGAAGGCGGTATCAGTTGCTGGAAACAGTAAGAGGGGAGCATGCTCTGGTGCTCCAGTCCTGCTTGACAGCTTCTCACAGGCATCTAGTTGGCCACTGTGGCAGTTCCCTCGCTGCAAGAAGCCGAGTTACAGGGAACCAGGCAGATGACCTTCTTGGTAGTGGCACCCACTCTGTGGAACGCCCTCCCACCAGATGTCAAAGAGAACAACAACTACCAGATTTTTAGAAGACATCTGAAGGCAGCCCTGTTTAGGGAAGCTTTTAATGTTTAATAGGTTATTGTATTTTAATATTCCATTGGAAGCTGCCCAGAGTGGCTGCAGAAACCCAGCCAGATGGGCGGGGTATAAATAAATTATTATTATTATTATTATTATTATTATTATTATTATTAGGATGCTGGACTTAGATGGGCCTTTGGCTCTTCTTATGTTCTTAATCATGCTCTTATGCTCTTGGAAATCAGCTCTGAGTGCTCACTGGAAGGACAGATCGTGAAGCTGGGGCTCCAATACTTTGGCCACCTCATGAGAAGAGAAGACTCCCTGGAAAAGACCCTGATGTTGGGAAAGATGGAGGGCACAAGGAGAAGGGGACGACAGAGGACGAGATGGTTGGATAGTGTTCTCGAAGCTACCAGCATGAGTTTGACCAAACTGCGGGAGGCAGTGGAAGACAGAAGTGCCTGGCATGCTCTGGTCCATGGGGTCACGAAGAGTCGGACATGACTAAACAACAACAACAACATGCTCTTAATGGCCATAGGACTGGTGGGAGTTGTAGTTCAAAATCTCTGGAGGGCACCAGCTTGAGGAAGGCTGGAGTAGGCAGTGCTGAACTAGAGGAGCTTGGTATAATGTCAGCACCTTCCAAGGCACCTAAGCAAATCTTGCCACATTTGCTGAGCAAGGAAGCAAGGAACGTTGGTCCTTTAGCCTGGGACCATTGATCTGTCTTGACAGAGCTTGGTGAGAGCAATGACAGCAGCTGAACCTGAACGGAACAAGAGACAGGCAAGCTCAAATGACACCCCGGCGTTGGAAAGCATTGATTTCTTTTCTCATTCTCTTCTCTGCTGGAGCCCACTCATTGCTTTTCGTATTGGAAAAGACTGGAAAGACAGATGGCAGGGTAGAGACTATGGGAGCAGCACAGACACACCGTGCGGCAGACTCAAATGAGAGGGGAATATTGGACACCTTGGCTGGAGTCAGCTGTTTGTCATTTAGTCTCCAGATTTGCCGGTGCTGCCAGCCAGGAGTGCATCTGAGCAGCTCAGCGAGCTCTTTCGTATCGATGAGAGTGCAGGAGCCCTGCCTTGATCAATAGAGCAGCATTATCTCTCTCTACCTTGGCTAAGGGCAAAAGAGACCAGCCGGTGCATCTGTGATCAGAAGGATTTAATTATATATCACATCGATTTTTAATCGGCACCTCAGGAGGCTGCTGGCAAGAGCTGTAGACTGTGGCAAGCCAGTCTTCTGCTCTCTATTCTTGGATCGTCCATCAGGCAAGCACCGAGAGGCAGCGGATTAGAGCCTGCACAGAGGAGCCTATAATGTTGCATCATGGTGCCTTCTTCCTGATTTCACAGGAGCGAGGAACCTTTTTCCGTTGTATTCCATTCTGAGGGCCACATGGCTCTGGTGGGCAGGGACAGAAGCAGAAGAGGGGGGAGCAGGAAATGTTAATTTACTCACACGTCCTTCTCTATCCAGACAAGTAAGAAGCATCATCAGCGTTCAATGAAACACTCAAGGAGCACACAAACCAGAGCAGGTGAGGGGTGTGGCTTGCAGAGAAGGGGTGTGGCCAAAGGACCAGATAGATAGGATTGGAGGACCATATTTGGTCCTCAGGCCTGAGGTCCTCAATCTTTGCACTATGAACCACCAGACAAAAATGTATTGTGAGGAGCCATAAAAAGCAAGGACTCAAACCAACAGGTAAAGGTAAAGGACCCCTGGACGGTTAAGACCAGTCAAAGGCAACTATGGGGTTGTGGTGCTCATCTCGCTTTCAGACAGCTTTCCAGGTCATGTTGCAGCATGACTAAACTGCTTCTGGTGCAATGGAACACCGTGACGGAAACCAGAGTGCATGGAAACACCGTTTACCTTCCTGCCACAGCGGTACCTATTTATCTACTTGCACTGGCATGCTTTTGAACTGCTAGGTAGGCAAGAGCTGGGACAGAGCAACGGGAGCTCACCCCATTGTGCGGATTCGAACCGCCAACCTTCTGATCGGCAAGCCCAAGAGGCTCAGTGGTTTAGACCACAGCGCCACCCACTTCCCTTTACACTCAAGCCAACAAGGGCTGTCTATCATAGCACAGCCCTCCCTGATCTTTATTTGCAGGACTGTCTCCAGCTCTGAGGGAGCCTTTGGCAAAGAGTTCTTTTGGTGGAACTCTTCCAATATCACAGCTCCACCACCACACCCTATGGGCTTGCTCGGTTGTGGCAATGGCAGCTCTACAAGATGCACCAAATCGCTGTATGCTCCCTAACATTTCAATTTTCCGCAGTACCCCAGAGTGCTACTCCAGCACGTGCACTGCCAGAAATTTAAATGATGGGCAGTTCCCAGACCCAGCCAGATGACCAAGAGGAGCCAGTAGTGAGCCCTGCCAAAGTCCAGGGATCCTGGCAACTACCCAAGGATTCCACCTGACGACACCAGCCCTGGTTCCCTGTCCAGGTGACATTGCCCCAGCATGCACTCTGGTGTGTGTGTGTGTGTGAGAGAGAACTGCTATTTATTTCATAGAATTGTAGAGTCGGAAAGGGACCCTGAGATTTAGCACCACATTTTGTTGCAGAGAAGACAGTTCTACAGGTGATAGATGCCAAATAGCTCCCATGCGGCTCCTACGCAGCTGTGGCATCACTGCAAGGGGTGTTACAAGTTCCTTCACTCTAAAGTGAAAAGTGAAACTCTGGCACTGCTCCCCTTGGAACTTCTTGCCGCTCAGAGAAGTAGGGAGAGTAGTATATGATTCAACTATTTTTCCTGAGGAGGAATCCCTGAATTCACTTCATAGTTCACTTTGGACAGACAACTAGGGTGTTGTCAGCTCCAAGGTGGTTAAGGGAAGCCTTACCTGCTGCTTGCTAAAGTGCTGTACACTATTTCACTCCTTGGCTATGTGCTGAGACAATCCAAAGGAGTCGATTACTTACTTCAAAATGGATAATGAAAATGTCCCATGCACTGAAATGTAGTTCATTTTTGGATGGAAATTATACCTTCCCTAGAGGACACGAAAGGAGCCAAGAAAAATATGTGTTCCACTAGTCACCTCTTTGTTGCAACAGCACATTGTTGGAAAATATACTCTATTAAATTTGGTTGACTTTTAAAAGACTGCCTGATTCAACTAAATTGATGGGCTAATGCTCTGAGAATGACCTGTTCTGAAAGGCTCTGTATTTGTGAGTCTGATGAAGTTGAGGCTGTCTTCCATTGCTTACAAAGTTGCCCTTTATAGGCAGAGATTCCTTACGTCCTTCAGTCCCTTTCAAATAGACCCCTCTTGAACCAGATATGCACAATGTTTGCAGGCAAAGATGTAATCAGCTACCACCCATGTAGCAAAATTTGCTTTGGAGGCCAAAAATATAGGATCCAGGCTCCAAAAAAATTAAGAGGTGGGTGGGATGTACTTTTGTTATGTTGTGCTTTTAATACCTGTACGGTTCCTTGTAGAGTGGGGATGGGGTTGTATTATTTTATATATATTTGTTTGCTGAATTTATATTCTAGTGGCCTGGGACTTCAAACAATAAAGTTTTCACAATAAAGTTTTTCTAGGTTTTTTTTATCCAATTCAAAGTACTGTATACTGTATGTGCTGTGAACTAAAAGCACCTTTGAGTATAGGACCAAGGAGGCTCCCTTTTCCATGAGGCTGGCTCAGGCATCCTAGGCCACTCAAGAACCTCTCCTCCCATCAGTCATGATGCAAATGGTCTAAAAGCACAAATTGAGGTTTTGAAGAGTTTAAAGTATTTCTATTCTGTCTTGTCATCTCCCAAGGTAGCTGGCATTCAGCATAAACTGAGAACAATAAGCAGCAAGATCAAAACACATGTGCACCCATGCTAATGGGAGTCAAATGAATGGTTGGGAGGTTCTAGAGAAAGATGAAAGTGGGCCACAAGGGACTAGTGGCACGAGGAAACTTGGAATATCACACTGGTTGAGAAATTAATGAACAACTTGAGGAATGCCAAAGGACAAACAAAGATTTGTATCGGAATGGTATGACTTCATCCCTTATGTCAATAAAAAAAAGGCAAAAAGAGAACCATTATCCCAATCTGCTCTCATCTGGAATTCTCCACCGCTTATAAACCTTGGTTTAAGACTTACGCAGATGGACATCCTTAGAAGAGCCTGCTGGACCAGGCCAGTGACCTATCTAGGCTGGCATGCTGCTCTCACAGTGGCCAGCCAGAAGCCTGGGGAAACACACAAGCAGAACCTGAACACAAGAGGCCTCTCTCACCTGTGATTGCCATCACCTGGTGTTCAGAGGTATACTGGACATGGGGATCAGGGTTAGTAGCCAGCTGGGCACACCTATAAGAAATCAGAGTAGAAGAATCCACGTCTACATTGCTGAAAACTTCCAATAACCTGCATGTTTAATGTACTTGAAAGGTTGCATATGCTATGTTAATGCTTGTTCTATGTATGCTACGATTATTATAGAGCAAAAAAAACAACAACATTTGAAAACACAGAGAAGCAGAAATGGCCATTAGAAAACCATGGGTGGTATCTAACTAAGTTCTACTCACATTGAAACTAATGTACCCAAGTTAGTAGCATTCGTGAATTTCATTGGGTCTTCTCTGACTGGTGTTGAATACAACCATTATGAAGAAGGTTGCAGCACTCAGAAATCAGGCAAGCCCTAGTCCTGCTGAAACAGCACCTGAAAGCCATCAGGACGTGAGCCCACTGTGCCTCCTGTGGCAAGGGGTTCTAGAGCGGTGGTCTTTCAACATGGGACCCAACGGCTGTTGGGCTACAGTTCCCATCACCCCAACCATTGGCTAAGGTGGCTGGGGACGATGGGAGTTGTAGTCCAACAACATCTGAGGACCCAAGGTTGAAGAATGTTTTTCTTGAGTCTGGCTGGAGTCTCCTGTGCACCCTTGAGGCTTTGGAGGGCAGCTGCCAGCAAGATCAGAGCAACTGGGTCTAGATGGAGTCTAAAGGCAATTTCATAGGGTACTACCAAAATATCCAGTTTGTGAACTCCCTAGGACACTGTCCACCTCTCGTTGGCCTATCTCAGCATGACATAGGAACATAGGGAGCTGCCTTATACAGAGTCAGACCATTGGTCCATCTAGCTCAGCATTGTCTGCTCTGACTGGCAGTGGCTCTCCAGGATTTTAGGCAGGGTTCTCTCCCAACCCTCTGCAGAGAAGCTGGAGACTGAACCTAGGATCTTCCTCATGAAATGCAGATGCTCTACCACTGAACTATGCCTCAGTTCTCATGTTCTTACAGCTGCATAGACACGCAAGTGACTTTGTAGCAGAACTTAAGCTGGTGGAGTTTTCTCCCTCCCCCTCTTTATTCTGACTTTCCCTTAGCGCTCGTTCTTCACATCATGAGCGTCTTGTGACAACAATACATGCCAGGCACTATGTTACGAAAAAAACAAAGGCCTTAAAAAAAAGAGAGAAATCCTTTTGTAATGGTGACCGACGGAGATAAAGATTGCAAATCTTCTGTGTTCCTGAAATGGATCAATAGGAACCACATTGTGAGGGCTTACTACATAAAATAGGACATAGGTATGAAATTCTATTCCAGCTAAAGAGGCAGGATATGGTCTCAACAAGGAAGTGAAAGAATGTCTTTCAAGTCATTCTGTAATGTGCTGCATGATCTTCAGCCTAGTTTCCTTCAAACTGGTAAAAAGAAATAGATAATTAGATCCACGGAAGGTACTCTTTTCTTCAACTGACATGTCCTCTCACAAGCTGTGCCTCTACCTCAGGCTTCCTCAACCTCGGCCCTCCAGATGTTTTGAGACTACAATTCCCATCATCCCTGACCACTGGCCCTGCTAGCTAGGGATCATGGGAGTTGTAGGCCAAAAACATCTGGAGGGCCGAGGTTGAGGAAGTCTGCTCTACCTCCTCCAGTGTCTCCAACCCCAGGTCCTGTTCTGTGCCTGGTCCCCATTGTGGAACTTGCCCTTTTGACCATTCCAGCTTTTGACTCAGCTGCACCCCTGCATAAGTGATGGGACATGGGTCTGGGCTAACCAAAGAAAGAGTTTGGATCGTTTTCAAAGGTGATGCCCCATCACCATTTCCACTTGCTTCAAACACCCAGGAAAAGTTAGGTAACTACTGTATTGACTAGGAGCCGAAGAACATGCAGGTGGTGCTACTCCTGCCCTCATGGGACCAGGGCCAGCTCCTTCCCTTCATAGGGCAAGTAACAAGAACCAAAGCAACGAACGTCTTGAATTCTTCAGGACTTCATTTCTGCAAACCAAGTTAGTCGATTTAATCGACCCCATATGATACTAATGAGGAGAATATCCTTTTCCAAAACATTCGATACAACGGGAAACATTAAGAACCATTGCTTGGCACCAAAGGATCTTAGTTACAGGAAATCAAAGAATTCCATGTTGCCCTACAGCTTGGGACAGGCTACATCCATTCCTCCAGGGGATGAAAACAACTGAGGAGGCCTAGAAGATGAAAGTGTCTGGCGTGGCCCCTTCAAGACAATAAAGGCTGAGACCAGCGAAGAAGCCAACAGCTAAATTCCCCAGGTTCCTTGATCACTCCTTCACTGTTATTAAGGCTGCTTCCATAACAGAGCCTCAATATCATTAGCAGGTTTTTGCAGGGTGAGGTGGGGGATATTTTCTTACATTGACACAGGTCCGGCCCTATCATTAGGCTGAGCTAGGCAGCTGTGGGGGACAGGGCAGTAGCCCCAAGTCCTCTGAGCTAGCCTGCCCTGTGTATCTCAACAGTGAGCACCTGGGCAGCAAACCGAGCAGGTGCACAAGTCACCTGGCCACAGTCTTCCACACTAGGGTGAGATGTGCTGAATTTCTGTTTAAATTACACCAATTGTTTCTCAACATCTCTCCCTCTCCTTCTTGTTCCCTGTGCATTAGCATCGGCACACACAAATTTTATGCAAATCTGTATCTTCTTTTGTCCACTTGTCCAGCCTACCCAGATTGAGGTATGTTTCCAATATGTGGCTAGCAGCTGCTCCACAAGGATGCAATTTGGAGCAGGGCCACAGTGTGTGTGTGTGGGGGGGGGGAAGGTTAGCACCCCATTCCCAAATCAGAGCCACTGTCCTCCAAAGGCAACATTTTAAAGAAGAAAATTACAGAGAGACCCAATCACATGCCTACGTGGCTTTTTCAATGGTTCTCAACCGACATTTCCCAAATGGCAATGTGAAGAATTTCAGTGTGCATCAAACTGTTTTATAGAGCTAGGAAATACTGAGAATGTGTTAACATTTTTGACTTTTTCTTGCCTTGCTTTCCCAGCCCCTCTGGAGTCCCACTGGCTTGGACTTACTTCTTGGTAAATAGGATCAGGACTCACAGAAAATGCATTGTGTAATCCCGTGAACCCAAAACAAACAATGTTGCTTTCACCATGTCTCACAAGATCCCGATTCATTTTTTTTACCCAAAGACGTGATATTTTAGCAAACACGGACCTTTGACCTGAAAGCCTTCAGCCTAGCTGTGGGTGACCCCCCAATAACAAGGCGATATATTTTCCCGGCTCTTCCCCAAACTGCCTGTTCCACTTTCCCCTATTTATTTACTCACCGCTGCTTCCCCTCAGGTTAGTAGTTTGCCATGTCCATTTAAAACATTTTAGATGCCTGCCCACCCCCCGCTCTCTCTCGTTCTGCCCCCTCCCCACCCTGCCAGCTTGTGTTATACATACAAAATACAATTCTGATTCTCGTAGGGCAGCAGGTAACCATTATAAGTAGAAGTATCCAAATTAAATGCAGGCATGTTTCAACATGGGAACACATTCTGCTTCTAAAGGTGAAAGATCAGCTTTATTAGCTAAGCCACCCACCTCCTGAAGAATATTACATGAATTAAAACCAGACTTCCTGATGTTATATATGTGGTTCCTGTCAGCAGCATAAATTACACTCCAAGAGATTTCACTTGCATCTTTGTAAAAGCTGAAATCCTTAAAATATTTTTGGGCCGACTGGTGCTCTAAAGGGTCCCTAAAGTTTGTCTAATTAGCAGGGACGTATCTCCCCTTGGCTACATGTGGACTTAATCATTTTCAGCTAAAGCTGTCCCTTAAGGGCATACAGTAATAGCCAGGGATTTACTATATATTTACGATATTTGCTGATGAAAGCAAATGCATCGCTGTAAAACAAAAGGGAACCTCCCCCTTAACATTCTAAAATGAGATTTCCTCCAAAACGAGAGCCATCTCCAAAACCTACTGATAACGATAAGAGATTTTTATTGGGTGGAGTTAAAACGTAAATTACTGTCTCTTGAAGTTTATAGGGGTCAGGCAACTCAGATGGTTTACATGCCTAATCCATGTCATCTACCTCAGGGGCAAGCTGACTCCTGGCTCTGTCTGTCATTGGCTCTGGCTCCACCTACTGTTTGGGCTCCTTGTCTTCAGCCCAATGGGCACCAGACAGCATGTTCTCAGGTCATTCTGAGCCTAGGAATTTATTTCCAGCACCAGAACAGAACTGAGCTTGCAGGCCCTTTTCACACTCCTGGCAAGTTTGCTTCATTCAGCAGCCTAATTTTGGTGAAAACATGTCAATTTTGTTACTGCAATTTGTTAAACAGTTAGGAGCCATGAATCCTAGCTAATATGCTACAAATCACCCAGAGATCTACTAGTATTTATTATTATTATTATTATTATTATTATTATTATTAAATTTGTATATCGCCCTGTACCCGTAGACCCCAGGGCGGTTCACAACTAGTAGATCCCTATCTACTGTCAGTCTACTCCGATCTACCCAATCCATGCAAAAGCAAATCTCAGGTGTGACAAAATGCCAGGATGGGAAAAGTGAAGGTTAGTTTAGAGTGGAGAAGGTTTTTCTACTTTGCAGGGTTGGGAACGTTAGCCGTTAATACAATTTCTTAAATATAATGACACCACTAATTTCATTTTGAGCATGTTAATTCAAATATGCACTAATATCTATTTATTAACCATCTACCCTCCTGGCAATAAAGACAAGAGAAGATAAACTGATGTATTCATTCACACTTTCAGATCCACACAGGGTGGTGAGTGTCCTTGATTTACTAAGTGTTAAGCAAAAAAAAAAAAAAAAAAAAAAAAAAAAAAAAGCTGTTCAGGAGATAGAAGCCTAAGGAACTCAGCAAATGTCAGGAGTCCACTCCCCGGCTTGATCACACAGTAAGCGCAGTTAATTAAAAAGGATGATTTATTGTCAAAACAGCAGATAGCTCCAGACAGCTCTAACACAGCCTCCCAGCATCATCAATCACGATGACCCTTCTGAAGACTACTTCCAGTTACAGAAGATATTGAAATTTCTCACTTTGCGTTTCTTGCTTTGTTTCTGGTCCAACAGCCCTCCCCTTAGTCGACTCTTAGGAGGGATTGGATCAGCTCCAATCTCTTCCCGTTCTGAGAAACTGCTTCCTTCTCTGTTTGTGCCAGTTTGCACTTCCTGAGAGCTGGGTTGGCTGGGTTCTGGCCTGCTCTCAGCCATTCCCTTATCAACTGGCATTCCAAGGGGCAGGGGAGTTGGCACTAGCCGATGCTCATCCTGCCTGGCAGTTAACCCTCTCTGTTCCTGGCTGCTTTCTTCAGTTGGCTGCAAACCTTCACTGGGAGCTGGCTCGTTCACGACAGCAAATATAATCGATAAATTCTGAAGCTGTTCTCTAAATCAGGGATGGGGAACCTGTGTCCGCTAGATGTTAGAATAAAATCCTCATCATCCTTGACCACTGGTCATGTTGGCTGGGGTTATGGGTGTTATTGTCCAACACCTGTATGGCCACAAGTTCCCCTTCCCTCTTGTAAGATGTGGGGGCATTCCACATGACCTTACCACGTTTCCCATCCTAATCTGCTTCTAGCAGAAGGTTAGGAGAAGTGGAGGGCTGTAACACAGAAGTTTTGAGTGCTGTGCATGCATGTGGGCTAGTGCAACTCCTTATGGCATGTTGTGAACAGGTAGGTGTCTGCCTTTGGTTGTCAGTGGAGGCTAACCCACATGGGTTCTTTCAGCAGGGGAATCCCCCTAATGCCCCCATGCTCATTCATTACATCATCCCTGATTAACTAGGATCATTTACATGACCTGTCCGGGAAAAATTGCCCTGATTCTAAATCAGCTTTGTTTGCTCTCAATGGCATCAGCAATTCTCTACATGCCCACTGCTGTGTAGGATCATCACATTGTTGTGTCCATTATGTGACCCCTATCTGGCTGTGATCTAGAAAGTAGAAAGAAGCTCTGAAAGGTGGGGAGACTCTGAATTAGTAGCAGATAGGGAAAATTGTAGGGACGCGGGTGGAGCTGTGGGTTAAATCACAGAGCCTAGGAGTTGCCGATCAGAAGGTCAGCAGTTCGAATCCCCGCGACAGGGTGAGATCCCGTTGCTCGGTCCCAGCTCCTGCCAACCTAGCAGTTCGAAAGCACATCAAAGTGCAAGTAGATAAATAGGTACTGCTCCGGCGGGAAGGTAAACAGTGTTTCTGTGCGCTGCTCTGGTTCACCAGAAGCGGCTTAGTCATGCTGGCCACATGACCCGGAAGCTGTACTCTGGCTCCCTTGGCCAGTAAAGTGAGATGAGCGCTGCAACCCCAGAGTCGGCCACGACTGGGCCTAATGGTCAGGAGTCCCTTTACCTTTACCTTACTAGGGAAAATTGGTGGCAGTGAAGATTCTCTCTAATTTGACATTTTTGGGTGGAAATGTTTCTGTCTCCATGAAGATACTACTTTCACCCCAAAAGAGAACCAGGAAAGCATTTAGTGCAGCTCCAGATTGAACATGGTGCCATCAAAAACACATTTTCCCCCAAGGTTGCAGTCTAAACATGAAGTGCTGACATGATTGGCTCTTTGGGGCAACAAACAGTCAAAAACTCTTAACATAAAGAAACTCTTATGAGAGCTACCGCATTGTGTCCACATCACACCCCTCTGGCTCTGTTCGTGGTGTAGCTAAAGGCTCCATACAACTTCTCCTGGCACCACACTGTCCCCCAAGAAGACTAGGCTGCCTTTAAGGAGGAATTCAGGGAACTCTCTGATAAGCGACCAATTACCCAAAGACAGTGTCTTCATTTGTGAGGAGGCAGGAACCCTCCTTTGTGAACAAATAAAGCATTTGTTGGAGTTGTGCCGCCGTATTTCTCTTTCTTCTCCACCATGGCTGGCTTTTCTTACAATCATTCCATTTAAATGGAATGTTTCATAACCCTTCTCTCTTTCTTTAAATTTGATTTTCTAAGAAAATATAGCGTTTCCAAGTTTGTGCTAGGTCAGGAGCGATTGGCAGAAGGCCCCGCGTTCATTTCGTTGGGTACGTGGCTTCATCCGTATGACGTCAGCGTCGACAGCTGCAGTCCTGTTGTCCTGAAAGACGCATGTGGGAGAGAAGCCAGTGGGAAGGAAGTTGACTAGGATCCCATTTAAAATGAAAGGGATTGTTAGAGAGGTCAGGTTTCCAGGGCCAAACGACATGTTATATTGTGCTTACAAGCATGAACTCACTATCTTTAGGAAAATAAGCTGCTGGGGGCGGGTATTTCTCTCAGGAGTCTTGACATGGTAGGAGAGGTATCTTAGCCATTTCCCCACTCTAGCCCCACAATTGTCCGCACCAAGGTGCTGTTGCCCCCAAGCTATTTGCTGCAAAGAGCACTTTATTTATTTATTTTTAAATGATATTTATTGAAATTTCAGGGGGGAAAGAATTACACAAAAACAAGAAGTAAAAATACAAGAAAAATACAAAATACAAAATACAGAATAAAAAAAAAACACTTAAAAAGAAAAAAAAGAAAAATAGATCAATTTTTCCATAGCTTACATTCATATCCTTGTTTCCCTGACCTCCTCATACCTCCCTTTTTTTGTATTCCAGTTCAATTAGTTAAGTCAGCAATTTCTTTCCCTCTTTATTTTCTCATGATCCTTTAACTTAATATACTATAACTTTAAATTTTCACTGCTTAAACCACCTAACTTCATTCTAACATCATTCTAACATTCATTAATTTTACAATATTTCTGTAAATAGTCTTTAAATTTCTTCCAATCTTCTTCCACCGACTCTTCTCCCTGGTCTCGGATTCTGCCAGTCATTTCCGCCAATTCCATATAGTCCATCACCTTCATCTGCCATTCTTCCAGAGTGGGTAGGTCTTGTGTCTTCCAATACTTTGCAATAAGTATTCTTGCTGCTGTTGTGGCATACATAAAGAAAGTTCTATCCTTCTTTAACACCAATTGGCCGACTATGCCCAGGAGAAAGGCCTCTGGTTTCTTCAGAAAGGTATATTTAAATACCTTTTTCATTTCATTATAGATCATCTCCCAGAAAACCTTAATCCTTGGGCATGTCCACCAAAGGTGAAAGAATGTACCTTCAGTTTCTTTACATTTCCAACATTTGTTATCAGGCAAATGATAGATTTTTGCAAGCTTGACTGGGGTCATGTACCACCTGTATATCATTTTCATAATATTCTCTCTTAAGGCATTGCATGCCGTAAACTTCATACCTGTGGTCCATAACTGTTCCCAGTCAGCCATCATTATGTTATGTCCAACATCTTGTGCCCATTTAATCATAGCAGATTTCACCGTTTCTTCCTGAGTATTCCATGCAAAGAGCACTTTAAGGACAAGCAGCAGCTTATAGGAGATTGTTTTTGAATGGCAAGTGGGGCAGGGAGGAAGAGCTATGTAGACCAGGGATGGAAAACTTCAGAGAAATGTGGCCTCCAGTTCTCTCTGTCTGGCCCTTGGGGTCAGATGCATGAAGCTGGTGGCTATCAAAAAGACCTGAGGTCCAAAATTCACATCACAATAAACTGATGGGTCACGGTGCCAAGTAAATTCAGACTTCAGGGCCATCGTGCTGTCTCTAAGAGCTGGTTATTACTTTTTTGACTAAAGGGGATGTGGGGAGCCCAGAAACAAATGCTTCTTTTGGGACCAAACGGATAGCATAAAGCACATTAGGCAGCAGTGAAAATAACTTATCAGACTGACTTAGCTGAAGTTACTGCAGGGGACGCTTTTGCAAAACTCTCTTTGTTCTCAACTGACAGTTCCTTTGCACCGAGGGAAGATCAGAGGTCAGCACTGACAATGAAGCACTTGCACTCAAGGTACGGGGCCTGCCTTGTAACTGAGATGGATGGAGAGCCACCACAGATGCTATCCGGATGCAGAGGCTGATGTTCTGGGATGGTAGGAGCTACAGGTAAGATACCGGAAGTAGCCGTAGGAGCCAGCAGGGTGGCTGAGGTGGGGCAGCATTGCTCAGCTGGTTTCATGCAGGTCACCTGGTCACTCATTCATTTTATTCCATTTTGAGCCTGCAATTGATCAATATAATCGTCCCAAGTCAAAATAAGACCTTAAAACATAAGAAATAAAGTAACAATTAAAAGATCAAGCACAGATATGTATGAGAATATAACAGTATAGCTGTTGAAAGCCCATCATTTCCAGCAGGCTACGCATTCCATTCCCTTCGAAGGTCCAGGCCAAGAAGCGAGTCTTCAGCTGGCACTGTAAAATATACAACATCAGCCCTATTCCTACCTCAGAGGGGACAGAGTTCCATAACTGAGGTGCCACCACAGAGAAGCCCCTGATCCCATCTCACTGTGCAGTGAGCTTCACTGTGGGGTGATACATTGCATTTCCACGTAAAGGACAGTCACCATTTCTCAGTGTGTGTTTCTATATGTGAAGTA
This sequence comes from Podarcis pityusensis, assembly GCF_964106645.2. Classification (NCBI taxonomy): domain Eukaryota; kingdom Metazoa; phylum Chordata; class Lepidosauria; order Squamata; family Lacertidae; genus Podarcis; species Podarcis pityusensis. The sequence continues at coordinate 20,307,327 of NC_138037.1, read as the reverse complement.
GCCCTTGCAAATCGTATGCAGATCCTCACCCGCTTTTGTCCTCTTTCTTGACTATGCATAAGTGGCCACCCAAATTTATTGTAAAATGCAGTTCTACCCTCAGGGTGCTGAAATGAGGGCTTGCAAGACAGCGGCAAAGACTGCACAAGAACCGGTGCCAGAGCTAAAATCTGGGGCAAAGGGACGAGATGTTTCCTCCCACTCGGAGTGGTTCATATGCCAAAAGCTGTGAGCCGCTGCCTCGGCTCTGAGTGGGCTGCGAGATCAAAAGATCCCAGGCTTCTCATTGTTCTTAGCCGTGCCAAAGTTCCCCGACATTCCTTAACTCAAAGCAGGCTTTTTACTAACTACTGTACTCACATCTTTACAAGCTGCTACGATGTTGGGATTTTCTAAATCAAAGCGATACACTGAACTGAATTAAGAGAAGAAAAATATTGCTGTCTGGGTTAAGTAAGCAGAGGATCACGGTTGTGAGTCCCAAACATACACTAGAGCTTTGACGGAGATATTCTCCCTCTTTAATATATAGAGCGAGAGAGAGAGAGAGAGAGAGAAACAGAGAGAAAGCATGTTTGTATTTAATTTTATTGGAGTAGAAAAGCTTTCTGCATTGAGGGAAGTAATTACTGCATAAAATATCAGTGGAGAGGTTGCAATGGTCAGCTGTCAAGCTAGAAAGGTGAAAATGTTCCTTTCAGATTCAAATGTTTATTTATTAAGGGAACTTCAATGCAACTGCTTGACGTTGGTCCCTTTTGAAGTTTGGGTCATTTGGGGGTTTTGCTCTCTCTTCCAAACAGCTACTTTATATTAGCATTTTTTTTAATTTTTACTTTGAACTCTACTTTGATGGATAAAGTGCTGTCCAGCTTTAACTTCCAGCCCCATGTTAGATCCAAACTAACTTGAATTCACCTTCAAATGCAAAAGAAATATGGTTAACTACAGCTAGTTTGGCATTATGACGGGCAAGAAAGGGTTGCTGATGTTCTGTTATTCCTAAAAAAAAGCGGGAATAATTAATGGTGTGCATCCTGAATAAAATATTGCTTTACTTACATTAATTCTCTGACCTGGATGTGTGTGTTTTTTTTGGGGGGGGGACCTTATCATCAAAGGCTTTGGGTCAGGGCAGGTAAAACTACAATAGTACCTTGAGTTAAGTACTTAATTCGTTCCGGAGGTCCGTTCTTAACCTGAAACTGTTCTTAACCTGAAGCACCACTTTAGCTGATGTGGCCTCCCGCTGCTGCACAATTTCCCGCCGGAGCACAATTTCTGTTCTCATCCTGAAGCAAAGTTCTTAACCTGAGGTACTATTTTTGGGTTAGCGGAGTCTGTAACCTGAAGCGTATGTAACCTGAAGCGTATGTAACCCAAGGTACCACTGTACTTGGAATCAGCAATCAAACAAGGAAACCTAACCAATGAAAGAACTCTCTGCAAATCCCTGGTTCTATAAAACATTTGTCTGAACAAAAATCTGCTACATCGCCTTCTCAACATACTTCAAGAATGTGTTCACACAAATATACCAACACACAGAAGCTACCATTCAACACACACAAACAGATGATCGTGTAAAAGCTCTGGCACATGCCAGATCCAGAACTTAGCTCATTACAATCCAGATTGAGGCAGGGAGTTGGTTCATATTTTCCAAGCTCAGCCCTCATTCCCTTCACACATACTTAGAGACAACGTGGAAGCCATTTTCTTGTGGTGTAACCCAACTTGGCTGAGATATAGATGTGAATACCATGACCATGAATCTGCTCATCCAACCACAGAGGGCAATGATTGGGTGGGTAAGTCTTATGCAGCAGCTTAGCCAATGAGGTATTCACACACATATGGCAGTCATGTGGGAGATTACCACCTACCTGAATGTGTGTGAAGGGATCCCTAGTTTGTAAATGCTCACATTTAATTGTACAAGATCTCAGCTAGGACACCGTTGTAAACATGAGTTAATGTGGCCATCCTGGATCACAAATACAACTTAGAGCAGGGACAACCACTGCGATAACTTCCAGTTGTTCTTGGACTACAGCTCCCATCAGGCCCAGCCAGCATGGCTAATTTTCAGGGATTATGGGAGTTGACAGGATCTAGAGGGTGCCATGGTGTCCCTGAGCTAGAGCATCTCTTTCTTACATTGTCCAAGAAAGTAAGGGGAAGGAGTTCAGCTGCCAGCTCCAGCCCAGTGCCTTGTTCCTCCCTATGAACAGCTGAATCAATTATGGAAACTAAGCAAATATATGAAACTCTCCCCAGCTTTATTACATCAGAGGAGAGAAATAAATAAATTTAGAGACAGCAATTAGCACGCTGCAGTAACAGTAAATCAAAAAACCCAACAAACAGCACTTAGTCCCCTCTTCAAATTTGTAGGATGAGGAATGGAATAAACAATGTCAGAATAATCTAATTTTGGACAAAGCAATTGAATTACAATCCTTTCTTGTACACAATGTCAAAAAATATTTTTAAACACAAAAACAAAAGAAAGAAACCCATATGGGGAGATTTGAGAGATGTTTCTAACAAAATCAGTTTCATATCACGTACTTCTCCAGCATCTTTAAAGCCCCCTGGAAATAACTGCTGTTTTCCTTTTGGGTTTCTGGGACAGAATAGGGAGAAATTCAATTTGGTTCATGTTTTAATGTGAATCTCTACCTTTATTTGCCTTCTTGAAACAATATGCAAACAAACAAAAACCTGCTTTCCTTCAAATTGGGCACTTTTCTGAATTGTGTGAGTTGTCCAAACAAAGAATGGAAATGAGTGTTTTTGTTTGTTTGTTTGTTACCTGCCCTTCACTGTGAGGTCCCCTGCTGGAGTTACAGCATTAAAACACAATATTTAGAACAATTATTATTATTATTTGATTCTTTTTGGAAACTTCTTTGGTTTTTTGGTGTGTGTTTTTACAATCAAGCAGTATATAAATCTTATGAAATAAACAAATAAATAGAAACCACTTACAACCAAAAATAAATAAATAAGGTGGTTTCTAAAAACATACACATCAGGTGTCAAAAGTGTCAATGTGCATTAAAATATACACATATATGGGAAAACAACACACAAAGATGCATTATATTAATGAAATTTGTTAGCAAAAATGTGTGTGTGTGTGTGTTTGTGTGCCTCCTCCATGAGAGCTCCAGAGCGTGGTAACACGTGAACGGGCCTTTTCTGTGGTGGCTCCCCATTTGTAGAATACTCTCCCCAGGAAGGTTCGCCTAGCACCTTCATGCATATCTTTAGGCACTAGACAAAAACATTCCTCTTCTCTCAGGCCTTTGGCTAATCTGTGGCTTTTTAAACTGGGTGTGGGGGTATCATTTTTGTTTGTTACTGTGTTATGTATTTTGTGTTTTTAAACTGAAAACCACCCTGTGATCCCCAGATGAGGGGCAGTATGGAAATTTGATAAAGAATCATAATTGCAAACTTATATGGAAATGTGGCAAAATGAATTTGAGATGGGAAAAGCCAGAAACTGAAAGTGACCCATTTGTCCATCTCTACCTATAAATATCTTCCTTGTTTCTTCATATCGATATCTTGAGATGAAACAGGCCACCCAAGTCAAGTGCCAGCAGTCCAATTATGCTTTCGAGAATGAGCGTGGGAAACAAGATAATCAAATAATCCCTTTTGCCTCCATCATTTTCTTACTGCTGAACGTTTGTCCTCTGTTGATTTTTCGAGTGAGGTTTCTTGCAGGATGTGTACCTACAAAAATGAACGAGAAATGTTTTAAATCAGAGCTGGAGAACCCATGGCTCCTCCAGACATTTCTGAACTCCAGCTCCCTTCGGCCTCATCTCAGTGTGGCCAATGGTCAGGATGGTGGGAGTTGAAGTCTAATAGCATCTGGAAGACTACAAGGTCTCCAACCCTTCACTAAATTAAGGAACCCCGTTTTTTCCTGGGCTTAAACAGACTTCAATTTGGCTGCAGTTTTTACACCCAGGAAAGTCATCACTCAGGTGCAGTTGCCTCCCCACCCCAGTTCTCAAATCAACATATTTTGACTAAATTCTTGATGTTTGTTTGTTTATAAATATAAATCATATGGGAAAGCAGGTAAACCAATGAACCCTGGTGTATGACCATCAATGTTTATGAAAGCAGGGGGAATCACCCTGGAGCTACTTATGCTCATTGGGGCTTCCATTAGTAATTTGGGGGGCATGCACTTGTGGGAGTGAAAATGGAACACCCTGGGATCCAGACAGGAGCTGGGGTGGCTTTTGGAATTCCGGGATGTCCCACTTAAAGTGGGGCAGTTGAGGGGTGTGCCTTCCTTGCTGTCAGATACTTAGTTGACTCCAGTGCTTTTTTTCTTAAAAAAAAATGTTTAGGGGTACTCTCATTTTGATTCCAGAAAATCACCATTTTATAGTTCAAATTGGGAAAAATACCGTATTTTTCGCTCTATGAGACGCACCAGACCACAAGACGCACCTAATTTTTGGAGGAGGAAAACAAGAAAAAAAATATTCTGAATCTCAGAAGCCAGAACAGCAAGAGGGATCGCTGTGCAGTGAAAGCAGCAATCCCTCTTGCTGTTCTGGCTTCTGGGATAGCTGCACAGCCTGCATTCACTCCATAAGACGCACACACATTTCCCCTTACTTTTTAGGAAGGAGAAAGTGAGTCTTATAGAGCAAAAAATACGGTAAATACAGGAAATGGACAAAAGTACAAAGATTCACAAAATGCTTAGGGGTATGCGTACACCCAGAAAAAAGCACTGGTTCTCTTCTCTTGCTTTCTTATAAATATGAGCTCAGCTTAAAATCTTCTTCATTATGACCTTCTGAACTGGATTCATTTTGATTTAGTGCACATCACCCAAGCAGGACAACTTCTGGCTGCAAGACACTGTTTCATCGGTTCCTGGATCCAAAAGTAGAGTGGGACGGGATGGATCCATACTGTTGATAACCTGTATGCTGGTTGTTAATCAAGGGAAAGTGATGATGGCGGGAGCTCTCTATTAGTAAAGAGAATGATATGCATATGAGGAGTAAACTGAGCTAGATTTTAGCATCATCATCATCATCATCATATATCATTATACATTCAACACCAATCCCTTACAAAATAGGCCAGTGTGGACATGACCCTCATATCCACCAAAGACATTCCAAGCAATGCACATTCCCTTGTCATGCAGATTTTGATACAAACCAATCTGCAGGTCCGCACAACACACCCAAAGACAGTCCCAGAGTTGCTAATGGAGTGTTCTTTGTTTTCCCCTAATATCTTAAGCACTCAATCCCAGGCCGCATTACATTGTCCGTGAACCTTGTGGTTACAAGCCAAAGGAAGCCTGCATGATATTTAGTGCTCTTGTCTGGGAGCTGATAAGAGAGTCTGGATTGTCTAAACTCTTTAAGTGCTAAATGTCAGATTGGAATTTGGGTAACCGTAGCTGAACAATGTGTGTTATTTAAAAATGCCTACTTAGTCCACTTAGGAGCCTCTTAGATCTAATGCTAGAGTATTTGAACAGGATAATAGGCTGCTTTTAGAAATCAACTTTTGCAATTTAATAATCTCTGTACTAGTCAAACACTATTTGCAGTAGATTATATCTACTAGGTGGAGAGATAAAATGGGACAGCATCCAAACAAGCTAAAAAGGGGGGGGGGCTTTTAAACGGTACCCCTATTTAAATGTCAACGCAGCACAAGGCGTATTTTTGTACAGTGCCCTCTCTCTGAACTCCCTGCAGAGAATTTCAAATATGCTAATATGCAGTCAGAAGGGAAATGCCTCATGCTGTTTAGGACACCCAATCCGGGATTGTCACAATTCCTTGGAACGTTTTCAGCCGTTTTTCCCTGGAGAATGTCAACAGAGTGTTTGGCGTGTGTTTGGCAATGTTTAAAAGATCCTTGCCCATCTTGCTTGGACATAGGAGCCAACTCCTGGGGCCGAGGGGGCTTTGCCTCCCCCCAATAAAATATTTGAGGGAGACACCCCCTCAAAGTTGATGGACATTGCCATTCAGCATCATCTATACCAGTGATGGCCAAACCTGGCCCTCCAGCTGTTTTGGACTACAATTCCCATCATCCCTGGCCACTGGTCCTGTTAGCTAGGGATGATGGGAGTTGTAGTCCCAAAACACTAACTGGCAGCAGCTCTCCAGAATTTCAGCCAGGAAGCGCTCTGAATTGAAGGCCCCAGGATTGAACCTGAGACCTTCTAGGCAGATGCTCTACTGTGGAGCTATGGTTTAATTGTTTCAACCCCACTATATTCATGGGCTTGCTTTACTGTATATTTTCATTGTGAAAGAGCAACACCACCAGCAGCATCTGAATATGTGAGTGTTTTCATTCACATGCAGAAGGCTCATTCTGTTACATGTGTAAACAGAACTTGCAATGCTCATACTTGGACAACTGGATTGTGAAAGCCTTTATGTGAACTTTGTTGGCCCTCTTTGGGTGTTCAGCTTCTGCTGCGGCAGGCAGGAATGTGCAGAGTGAGTCCCACCCCATTGGTGATGCTCTGTGTGCCAGGCACACTCCTTGGCCAGTGTCAGTCTGACTCATCTGTAGGATTTTCCAACATGGACACTATAGTCTCAGCCCACACCTATGCTCAACCTGCGGTAAATCTCCAGAAGTTTCTCCTCTGAAAGGAAGCCAAATCTAAGTTAGCACCAACCATGGAACTTCTCACCACTTGGGAATGTGGGGTGTGCATAATAACATATTTGAAACTTAAGAGCCACCTATGAAGAAATGAAAGTCTATTGCAATCCTTTGCACATTTGCCTCCTGAAACACAGCTGGACTTAACTTTCATGCAAACCTGCTTAGGATTGCTTTGTGTGATTTTTTTTTAGCCAGATATACAGCAAACTTCTCAAAACTGAGTAGAAATAATCTGTGCCAGCTGTATGTACGGAATGGGAAGATGAATGGTTGCAGAGTTTAGGCAAATATAGTCATCAGAAATTCCAGAAGTGTGAGCTAATTACTTTGGCAAATGGGGCACATTCATTATCACTGTACTTTTAGAGGGAAAAGATGGGGATGGGGCTCAATGCAAAGGTTGTGCTTTTTTTATTTTTAAAGGAAAAATCTTGACACAACTTCTTTACATTAGTCTGTATGTGTGTTTTTCTTTCTCCTTCCTTAATGTAAATGGTTGTGCCAAGAGCGTGGAGCCCAGTGATAGGGAGGGAGGAGAAATTTGATTCAAACCTAATTTGCACGTTCTGAAACAATATGCAAACCAAAACACAGTCACCTTTTGAAATTTGCACCCTTGATGGTATCATTGCACACGCAAGTGTTGTCCGCAATGGCAGTGAGAGCATGCTGCATTCTCCCAATTAAAAATAAATAAATCCGTAAACCACTAGCTGTTAGACACAAGTCATTTGGAATCCAGAGCATCTTTGACCCAAATGACAGATTTATTTAAAGGCCGCAGTCTTGGCTTATTCATTGCAATGAAACCATTCCCATTTGTACGCTACCATGATGGCAGCAGAGAGAGGGGAAGAGAGAGAGGAAGTAGAAAGGCTTCCCTTCACTTCCTCTTTGGAGGAAAGGGGGTGTGGCCTAGCTGAGTCTATCTAACAAAACAGCTCTGTGGTCCTTCACCCCTTCATGCACTGACTAGCTTGCTAGTTGTATTTGACTTCACTCTCCCACAGTTGCTGGGGTCTGTGCCTTAGACCATGGTGCCCCCAATTCCCATTTCTGACATGCCTCTCAAAAGGAATGCCCAAAATGGCATTGCTGATGGTATGGAAAACACAAGCTTTCCCTGTCCACCAATAGTTATTCTCAGACACCTCAAACTGAAGGATGCCTGCTTTGGAAGAAATGACTGGGCGGGGGGCATTTGCAAGGAAGACTCAGTAGGGCATGGGGAGGGTTATCCCACTTTCCCACACACAAAATCCTGGCATACAAATGTGCCCCCCCACCTCTTCATTCATGCTGTCCATTAAACAGCTATTTTAGGCACAAAGGATTGCTAGTTTAATATAATATGCACCATCAAAACCATTTGCAACAGATTATGTATAATTAAACAATTTGGTCCCAGTTATGGCACAGAGTTAAGTGCACATCAGCCTATTGATTTCTGTGGGATAAAATGCACCTCTGTGCCAGATTGTGGCTTTGGATCACTGTGAAGTATTTTTTACTTGTTATCCCTTGGCAAAAGATGGCGGGGACGGGTGGCGGCACTTACCTGAACCCCTGACAGCTGATTTGCTGCTGTTTACCAGGCGAGAGAGGGGCAACGTGCCTGGGAAGTTGGTGTGGTGCAAACACCCCAACAGAAGTACCTAGCATTGGCCCCAGTGGTGTATTTGCATTGCACCAACTTCCTTAACTTCTGTTAAGCACCACAGACCCACCCCACCAGCTGTTACTGCTCCCCGTTTATTCAATAACAGCACAAACTCTTTGGAAGAGAAGATGTTCCTCCACTCCACCTCAAATCTAATCCCAGATCTTTCACATTTTCATGATCCCTCACTGTTTCTGAACTCTTAACCTTCTGGTCACAAACAAACAGACACATGCACACACACACACACCCCTCAAACACAGACAGAATGTCATTAATAATTTGCAATCATCCTACTAATAGTACACATTGCTCAATAAAACATCCTACATGAAGGCTTATCATGGCTTTCTATCAGGTCTGCTTGAAAGAGAATGACATTTAGCTAGTGGTGCTATCGAGGCAACTGATGCTTTGCAGCTCTCTCTCTGTTTGTTTTTTTTATGAATCAAGACCATAAACAGCTTCAATGGCATCTGCTTGTCAGCCAGGGACTTAGGTGCAGCTTTAATGATAAGAAAGCATAAATTAATCACAGGCCATAGGGGGTCTCATAAGTTCTCATCTGTGTGTTTGTCTCTTTATCGTTAAACTGGTGATGGAAATTATATTTGTGTTTTACTGTTTGTAAGAAATCTGGATTTTTGATGAAGATGGTATGTGTGTTCGTATGAGCCTCTGGTGGCATCCCAGGAACAGGTCAGACTCCTTGGACCTCAGTGCACAAGACGTTGACATTTGCAGCCTGTCTATAGAGCATTGAAATGTTTTTTAAACTATCAAGCTAGGATCTAAGTTTTTTTGTTTTTGCTTAAGATTGTTCGACTTCTGATTCTAAACAAAGCATTTTATTATAAAGGCAGAACACTGATAGATACAAGACTGCAGGCACTAAGATTTGCCGACCAGTTTCAGCCAGTTCTCTGACGAATAAAATTTGCTCTCCAGTTCTTAAAGAGGCAGTGAACTATTCCCAGAGGATCCAGTGCATATGAAAGAGAAAATTTGAATCTATCCATTTGGGCATTAATAAAGACAATGGCTTCCTGTCCCACTACATGTTGTGATTAACTTAGCGGTAAGATGATTGTGTTACTGCCAGTTATTGCCATTGTGAATGGGTTGCCACAGTGCCTATTTTGCATACATCTAAGTGTTGATGGAAACTGTCACAGACAACCTTTTGCATTTCATTGCCATTTGGCCTCACTGTTTACAACTCCCCCCCCTCCACCCATAGTTATATATGCCTGCCAATTGATGGGAACAATACATGGATCTGATGAAGTGGAATGTAGGTCATGAAAGTTTAGGCCACCATAAATGCCTTTGTCTTTAAATTGCTGCAAGATTCTTTGTTGTTCAGGAGAGAGACAGGAAACTTAACAATCTGTGACTTCCATGAGTGTGACAATAGGCATTTCTGCTCCTTCCACATGGCTTGATCAACCACAAAGTGTACCTGAGCAGCCAATTAAGAAGCCTCATTACCACTGTATGATGGCTGTCATTCCTTAATCAAAATATTCCTTACTGCAAAGTAAAGCAGAAACCAACATTGGATGATAGTTAACAAGAAATGCAACACTGTACCATCCCTGTGAATTCCATAAATTCAGGAAGCATTTCCAATTGGTCTTGTTGGATGGTCCTGATTCCTAGTATTTTAAGGAAGAAAAGCTTATCTCTCTCCAATCTTTCTACACCACAGATAATTTTATAAATTTCTGTTGGGCATCCCCCAACAGTCACCTTCCTGTACTTTGCCTCCAAGTCTTCTTTGAGCCCTTGAAAATAGCTACCCCCCCATCAAAGGCAGCACTAAAAAGGAAATGGAAGGGGAAGGGACTTCAAGGAACAAATACACTTTAGGTGGTGAGTCTGGATTTGAAGTGATTCCCGAGCAGACTGGTGCGCAGTCTTGAGTGGGATATAGGCATTCCAGTTGCTCTTGACTCAGTCCACTTCCTCCCCAAAGCCCTTTCAGTGTGAGTGACATGTGGAAGACCCTCTTATCTCCAAGAAAGCCTTCCCCCCTTGTGTCCTCTTTGACAGTCATGTTCTTATTTGGAGTGGGGTGGGGTGGGGAGCAGCTTGCAATGCTCCGGGTGTTTCAATGGGCAGCCTCCAACTCTGGAATCCATTTCCACTGGAAAGGCATCGGAGTCCAAGTCTAGCCATGATTGGAGCCAGATGTCAGAAGCATCTCTCCACCCTGCCCTTTTTATTAACTGCATGTTTAGCCATCCCTTGGCATTTAATTTATGGCGGGGGGCACAGTCCGTACTGAGCCTGTGGCCTGCATGTTTCCTGTTTGGAACCAGGTGTCGTCTGATGCTGTCTGAGCCAAGTATGGCAGAGCCAGAGACGTCCAGGCTGCCTCTAAATTTGGGAATTAGAGCAGAGAAAGTCAGGCTGGACCATCAAAGCATTGTTTTCTGCCCTCCGAATCCTCAAGGGGAAAAAATGCAAATCCCTCAAAAATAGAATTTGGTCCAATCATGAGCCTTTTAGGGAACTGATCTAATTTACAGTCTGGAAAGAGCTGAATGTGGTTTTTTTGGGAGAAATAATTAGCCGTTCCCATTGTGTGCATGGTACTCCATAGGTTTGTGGAGCCATGGTATGGCAGGGCTGTTTCACTCCTTCAAATGGAGGAAAGTTTGTTCCGTCTGCACAACTCTCTGAGCGCAGGAAGCAGCCCACACATCCTGCGGGTCTGTGGTGGGATTGTGCATCCTCCTTAACAAAATGTTCTGAATTCTCTACCACTTTCCCAATCTGAATACAGTGGTACCTCAGGTTAAGTACTTAATTCGTTCTGGAGGTCCGTTCTTAACCTGAAACTGTTCTTAACCTGAAGCACCACTTTAGCTAATGGGGCCTCCTGCTGCCGCTGCGCCGTCGGAGCACAATTTCTGTTCTCATCCTGAAGCAAAGTTCTTAACCCGAGGTACTATTTCTGGGTTAGTGGAGTCTGTAGGCTGAAGCATATGTAACCCGAGGTACCACTGTATAATAAATGCTAGGCCCCCAATCTGAGTGATGTCTAAATTCAGCACTTTGGAGTGGCCCCAATCCAGCCCAGGATGTTCCAGGGCCAACACAACCTGCGTCCAAGTCCCAAACTGATTTGGGGGCTGTGCAAGGGTTTAACTCATGTTTAAAAGCTAGATTAAATGTTGGGGGAAGGAGAATGAGACACATGCGAACTGCCTGAATGGCTCCTTCTTCCCCTTTCTTTGCTGCCACCCCCCCCCCCTTTGACATCCCCAGATCACTCCTGTTGGACCTGATCTGACTGGGGTAATCTGGGGCTACCTCAACCAGCCACTTCTGTTTGGGATGCAGGATTTGTCCCGATCTGGTGCACAGCCCTGAAATCTTGTGCACACTTGCCGATGAGCAAGCCTCATTGAAGACAGTGTGACTTGCTTTCAGGGAGACCCGCCTGAATAAATGTTGCCAATGTTTCCATAAATTTTCATTAGATTCAAATTTTCAGTCCCTTAGTATAGAATTTCGATTGTTTTGGTTTGAGCTGCAGAGTAACAAGTTTGAGCAGTTCAGCTTTCTTCCTGAAAGAAATGGAGTATCCTGGAAGACCACCCTCCTGGGTCACCTGAACCAAAAACAGGCCAAAAATAGCTTAGTAATGTGGTACAGTGGTTTAATAGCTTTCTTTCAAGTTGTATCCCAGGTGGCTGTGCATTCATATCCTATGTTCCCTGAAGCTGAGGGGCAACAAGACTTGAGTCTAGACCAGGGATGGGGATTCTGTGACCCACCAGGTGTTTCTGGGCTACAACACCCGCCATTCCTGTCCATGTTAGCAGAAGTTGCTGGGAGTTGGAGCCTAACAACATCTGGAAGGGCACAAGTTCCCTTTACAGAAAGTCCCATTCTTTAAAGATTGAAAATATTACTTCAGTGCATGACATCCCATGATAAATCCTTAGTATCTCCAGTTTCTGGTTTCCCAGGTACCTGGATTGGACAAGTGCTCTTTATGAACCTGCTGTGGAATTGCTTCTAGTCAGACTAGAGACTGTTGGATCAATGGCCTGTCTCCCTATAATGCCGCTCATTATGATTGCATAATGTTCTCAGGCTGCTTTCAATGCACAGGTGACTTATAAATGATTTGTCATTGACCGTCAAAACAATGCACACTCATTTCTATAATTTCTTGGCACTGAAATCCTAAGTGTTGGTCCCAACTACTTCTATTTACTTTATTTTCACTTAAGAATCGCTTCCCGTGAGGCATCCCAGAGAAATTTACAACCTACGTAAAACAGCATGTGTGTGTGTGTGTGTAAAGGTAAAGGGACCCCTGACCATTAGGTCCAGTCATGGCCGACTCTGGGGTTGCGGCGCTCATCTCGCTTTATTGGCCGAGGGAGCCAGCGTACAGTTTCCGGGTCATGTGGCCAGCATGACTAAGCCACTTCTGGCGAACCAGAGCAGTACGCGGAAACGCCGTTTACCTTCCCACCGGAGCGGTACCTATTTATCTACTTGCACTTTGATGTGCTTTTGAACTGCTAGGTTGGCAGGAGCAGGGACTGAGCAACGGGAGCTCACCCTGTTGTGGGGATTCGAACCGCCGACCTTCTGATCGGCAAGTCCTAGGCTCTGTGGTTTAACCCACAGCACCACCCGCATCCCATATATATATATATATGAACCGTTTAAACAACTGCATATCAAAACATTAAAAAACAATTATAAAAACTGGGTTGTTGTTGGTTTTTGCTCTGGCACGTTTACTGTGAAAACCTGCTCTTTACTGCTGAATCGGAACAAAAAGCTATTTGTTCCAATTCAGCGGTAAAGAACAGGTTTCCGCGGGGAGGTGAAAACACCCACCCACACAACCACTTGGGACACAGCACTTTAAAGTGTGGGCATGGGGCAAAAGGAAACGTGGCTGAGACCTGGGTTGAAACAGCCCTGGGCTACCCTAGATCAGGACCACTTGGAATGATCCAGGAGTGTCGAAAGGTGGGGTTGTGAAGCAAAGGAGGGAGGGAGGAGGAGGACATACAGGCAGTTGCTGCTGGGTCTGCTTTGCCAGTGTGTTCCTTGCAGCTGGTGAGCAGAAGGAACAGTCCTACTCTCTGAAGGGGTCTTCTTTCCCACAGGAAACACACTGGTAAAACAGGTAGTAATAAAATGTTAATCCAGTCTTACCATTTTGATTGCTTTACACACACACACACACACACACACACACAGCACTATCTTTTCAAACCCTTCAATCCTGTTTCCTAAAATATTCGGCAAAGTGGAGAGTAGCGGAATCTGTTTTGACCCGGCCCCAAACCCCCTGATTTAAATGCAGAAACCCGGCAAATGACATTTCACAAGGAAGGGCAGGATATATTTGGAAACATGGTGTTAGGCTAAGTAAATGGAAACTGCCAATCACAGCCGAAGGGCTCTCCTTCCCATCATGATGAGATGTTACTTGAAGATTATTATTAATCACATTTGTATCCTAGGTTACTTTCATGACGAAATTTGAAATAACATACATAGGATTCCCAGATAGTTTCCTATCCAGAAATAGACCGGATGTAGCCTGTAATTCACTCACTCACTCACTCACTCAAAATATTTATATACTTATTTTCAACAAAAAGTTAGCAAACACAGTATAATTGGGTGATGATTTAAAAGATCTTGCCCTCTAAAACGTGAGTACCCTACTCCCCTTTTAGTGTCCCCCCAAAAAAATACTTGAAGAGAGAGAGAATGAATGTAAAATAATGAATAAAAAGGAGAAGGGGATGGATGAAGGGGAACATGCTTGCAAGTGTGTTTGAATAAATTTGTGTCAGAGAAGGGAGGGGAGAAAATGAAGTGAGGAGACAGAGAGAGAGAAGAGAGAAGGAGGTCCCACCCATTATTACATTGGCCCCACTTGCCACCACCAGGGAATGTGGCCCTTGATTCCCAAGAGTTGTCCATCCTGTTACTCTTGCCTTGCCTACAGCAGCCACAGGAGAATAGCCTCTTTCTGTTTCTGGTGGTGGTTTGGTACAAAGGCTCAGTGTAGGCTGTTCAGCAAATTCAGTCTTCTTGTAAGCTCAACATTGAAAGTTCCTTCAAGCCACCATGTTAACATGGGCACCTCCATAGCCCCAAGACCAGCTGTTGTTAATCTGAGCAGCCAAGCATTGGGAACAGTTCTTCTCTCGTTGGGACCATGTCTAGTCCCACTTTGATGGAAGTGTAGTATGCTGAAACCAGAGGGAATCTCTAATATAAGTAAAATGGAAAGTAAAATGGAAATACGTGCTTCGGGGTTTTGCAATAAAATCTATTGTCATCCCAAAATTGCAAAATTTGTGGGCATTTTTTTTAAAAAAGCACATCACCACTTGGATTAAGATTTGCCCCCCAATAACTAAAGCCACAGGGATGTGGGTGGCGCTGTGGGTTAAACCACAGAGCCTAGGACTTGCCGATCAGAATGTTGGTGGTTCGAATTCCCGCGACGGGGTGAGCTCCCGTTGCTCAGTCCCTGCTCCTGCCAACCTAGCAGTTCGAAAGCACGTCAAAGTGCATGTAGATAAATAGGTACTGCTCCGGCAGGAAGGTAAACGGCGTTTCCGTGCACTGCTCTGGTTCGCCAGAAGCGGCTTAGTCATGCTGGCCATATGACCCGGAAGCTGTACGCCGGCTCCCTCGGCCAATAAAGCGAGGTGAGCATCGCAACCCCAGAGTTGGCCATGACTGGACCTAATGGTCAGGGGTCCCTTTACCTTTAACTGAAGCCACCTTTTCCTGCTTTGTTTTCACATGCTTCCTTACTAGCAGCTCAGCTCCTCCTTTCAAACATCAGTCCCAGGATTGTTATGCAGCTCCTATTTTCAATGAGAATAAATGCTCTCTTTCATAATTACTAGATGTGCAGATCTCCTGTTGCATTGCCCACAAAGGAAAAGTGTGGAGAAAACCCATCCGACTGTAATCCTTGCTAGTTAAGAGCAGATCGAGACATGTTGTGTCACAGGTATTAGATACGTTGCAACGATGCTCTCCGAGGGCATGACAGTTATCTGATACTTGTGCATGCACAGAGCATGTTCACTGCTCAGTACCTATGTGAAACCTGCTTGCGGCCATTTCATACATGCTGAATTTTCTACATGGCTAACATTGCACTGCCATGTAGAAGATCGTAGCCACATTCACACCATACATTTAAAGCCTTATGATGCCGCTTTAAACAGTCATGGCTTCCCCCAAAGAATTGTGGGAGCTTGTTAAGGGTGCTGAAAATTCACAGAGCTACAATACTCAGAGGGGTTTAACTATTTATCCCTCCTCACAGGGATGTGCAGAAAAGTTTGAAACCTATTGTAATGGGTTTAGGGGTTGCTCGTGCGTAAGTTGCCGCCACTCCTGGCTAGGTTACCTGGTTGAACCCTTTCTGACTGGACAGCCTCTAGCTTCGTGGCTGTCTCAGTCGCTGGCAGAATCCGTCAGTGGGCGTTTCTTGAACTTCTTCCAGCATAGAAGTTCTTTGACGCCAAGTCTCCTCCTATTCTCCCTGCGCAGAAGCCTTCTGCGCAGGGAGGGTGTGGGCAGCGGAGTACCCGTACCCTCTCCGCTGGTCTCCGGCGAGGAGTCTTGGAGCCTCCTCTCCGATTCCCCCATCTGCCCCCCTTCTCTACTGGTGTTACGCTGATTTCCTTCCCCAGCAGATGGGCTGCCTCTCTCCTTTCTGGGACCCTCTCCGGCATCCCTCTGGAGCCTTCTCTCCACCTCTAGCTCCGATGGCAGTTCCCTGACACCTATGGACACTGGCTGGCAAAATCCCAGAAGCCAAACAAAGGCTGAGACCCACCAAGCTGACAGGGAATGAGCTTCAGTGCCACAGTTTCTCATGACAAGGAATGGGGGAGAAGGCAAATCTGGACTGGAAGCACAGGAAATAGGGACAGAGTCCATCAATGGCATTCTTATTTTGGACAGGAGAATCAGGAAGCTCTTAGAAGATCACAAAGAGAGCACTGAAAAGTGAATGTGCAAGTGACTTCCTGCACTCCTCTGGGCATGTGCCAATGGGGAACTCCCTTCCCTTGCTGGGAGATGCAACAACCATACCTGCGTATGAAGCTCAGGTGAGACGCCTGGGCTTTCCTTTGGCACATTTCCTTTCCCCGGAAGCACCAAGAGCAGACACCCGTCTCACTCAACTGGTCCACTTTTCACTGCTCTCTGCGATGGGCAGAGCTGTCATTTGAGAAATGATCCCTAGCCAAGCAGTGCTCAATGCTTGTCTGGGGCTGGACGAGGCATCTGTGGGGTTGGAGGGGAGGCGTCGCTTCCCTTTCCTTTTCCTGCTGGGAGACACACCTTGGAAATTATAGGCTTTCAGCTCCAAGGATAATTGTGTACATGGAACTCATGTTCATTAGGCTTCATAACATGCTCCTCGTCGCCCTTGGCCTTTTCTCTCCTCGCCTCCCACCTTTTGCTCTTCTGCTTTCAAGAAAGAAAGAAATCTCCAGAGATGGCTTGCAGATCCCACCTTTCCTAGGCAGTCTGGAAATGGTTACATTACACCACCTTTGACACATTGGGCTGAATAACAGCATTGTAGCTGACATCGGGAGGAGAAGAGGGAGGCAGATTTGTCAATGTTTCATCTTTTCTGCCAGCGTGCAGCGGCCGTGGTGTGACACAGCCCATCCTTCTGCACCACCACTGGGGGGTGGGGGTGGGGTGGAACAGAATCCCCTTTTGAAATTAAAAAGAAAGAGCCAGCATTTGATTAGAAAGGAATCAAAGGGGAGATGATCAAGCAAGCAATACCTCCTCCGTCAACAACTTCGGCTGTCTCTATAATCCCCCGGCACTGGAACGGCCTTGAAATTCTGCGGACCTTTCACGAGATTATCTGTATCGCCCTCATGCTTTGAAGTAGAAGCTGCTGGCATATTATTACTGACAAACAACAAAACCCCTGAGATTCATAGGGGCCCGGTATCTGCTGGACTGCAGGCTTGCATCCCAGATGGGCTAAGTTATCAGAAACTTGGGAGAGTGCGTCATGTATTACCTTGTTGGTCCTAAATTCATCTTTCAGTTGCCCTTGTCTTCTCACATCCACCCCATCCTCAAAAAAAATACACACAGGGGAAGTTGCCCAATTGGCCCCATCCCAGTAGTGATGTATGGAAGTGAGAGCTGGACCATAAAGAAGGTTGATCGCCGAAGAATTGATGCTTTTGAATTATGTTGCTGGAGGAGACTCTTGAGAGTCCCATGGACTGCAAGAAGATCAAACACATCCATTCTTAAGGAAATTAGCCCTAAGTGCTCACTGGAAGGACAGATCGTGAAGCTGAGGCTCCAATGCTTTGGCCACCTCATGAGAAGAGAAGACTCCCTGGAAAAGACCCTGATGTTGGGAAAGATGGAGGGCACAAGGAGAAAGGGACGACAGAGGACGAGATGGTTGGATAGTGTTCTCAAAGCTACCAGCATGAGTTTGACCAAACTGCGGGAGGCAGTGGAAGACAGAAGTGCCTGGCGTGCTCTGGTCCATGGGGTCACAAAGAGTTGGACACAACTAAACGACTAAACAACAACAAAGCTACATGGGACCCATGGGCACCCCCTTGGTCCCATCTAGCCATAGACACCCCCCCCCCAGTCCCATCTAGCGTGGTATTGTCTGTACATGGGAGTCCCCAATGTGATGCCCACAGACACCAAACTGTGGCCCCTTCCCCATCCAATGTACATGTTTATGAGTTATTTCATAAAGGAGACCATGCATGCCACTCTTGGGTCTTTGGGGGAAGAGTGGGGTGCAAAGGAAATGATTAGATGGGCAGATTAGTATGCCTATTTCAATCATGTGCCCATGCACCCTTATTAGTTAGTATAAAGCGGCTGCAGGATGAATAAGTAATGGCCTATGGCTAGAACAATAAAGCTAAGAATAAAATATCCTGCCAGGAAGTCCTGTGAGCCTGGCTGAAGTGATCAGTCATGGATGCTTGCACAACTCCTACGCTGATCTGTGAACAGGCACACTGGGTGATGCAGGCAGCAGACAGATGTGAGGCTTTGAGCGATCCCAAACCCCACAATGCCCAACCTCACCAAATCTCAACCCTGGAGGGTTTTCTCATCCCCAGTTGAACATCAGATAAACGTCAAATTTCATTTTAAAGGCTTGTCCCAGAGGGCAGAAAAGGGAAAAAAAGGAGGGGGAGCCAAAAGTCTTATGCATGCACTTTAAATACATGTAATTAACATAACTACACCATGTGCTAAGCTGCCCAAAGATAGAAAACAAAGCGATTGAAAGAGTCCTAATTGTACCGGGGGAATTGCGTGCCACGGAGAAAAAAGACAAAGGCAAGCTGTGTCCAAGGAGACAGGCGATCAAGGGACGCCAAACCAGCAACAGCCCAAATACAAAACAACCCCAGAGGCCATCTCTGAAGAGTTGCCAGGGAAGGCAAGAGAGGAGTTTGCCCAAAATCCAGCCACGGCAGCAAATGATATGCCTTGTCTTGGCACCGTGGACCCACCGCACTTTTGGAGAGGCCACACTTGTTGATTTTATTGCAAGAGTAGCAGAGATGAAAGGGCACAGCGTCAACAGCAGCACCATAAACATGGCGTTGAAGCCTTGACTTTGTAATTGTCAGTTTTCCCAGCAGTAAAAATGCTTTGTAGATTTTTTTTTTTTTAAGTTTCTTGCCTGTGGTCAAGAAAACAAATGATGTTCACATGGGCAAAAAAGTAGAGTTATGATTAGGGAAGGGCAAATCAGTCAATTTCACTTTCTCTCATTTTTCCATTCTTAAGTTCAGTTCTTCAAAATTCCACTTCAGTTTGCAGTTGGGTTTTTTCCTGTTTTTTTCTGAGCCTTCATGAAAACTCACCAGCAATTATAGTGCAAAAATTCTCACATTTTTGCAATGCAATTTCCCCCAAATAATGTGTTTTCAATGCTATTTTCACTGATACATGCATTTCTACTCATGCTTTACTCCCGCCTATGCATTTCTGTACCTGTTATTTGTCTGAGGAACTGCATCACAAAATTCGGAGAAGTGTGAATTTCTTAGACTGGCTGTGTTTCAGTTCATGTACTGTCTTGCTGAGTGTGAATAAGAAAAGCGTTTAAATGCACAATGAATTGCAGTTCTCCTCCATCCCTAGTTGCGATGTCATGTGCTTTCTACAGAGTTCTTGTGCCTTCTAAGCAATTCACATGAAACTTAGAAGTTTGGACTCAGAGCTGATCTTTACATGCAGCAGAAACACATGGTGTGCCTTGCTCCAGATTATATCACTTCAGACTGCAAGTTTGGGAAATCTCAAAAATATCTGAAACCTTCCTCCTATGAAAAAGAACTTTTTTTTTGGCACATAGAAAAGTAAACATGTCGTGGAGAAAGTTTCTAGGTTCATACAGTGGTACCTCAGGTTACATACGCTTCAGGTTACATACGCTTCAGGTTACAGACTCGCTAACCCAGAAATAGTGCTTCAGGTTAAGAACTTTGCTTCAGGATGGGAACAGAAATGGTGCTCTGGTGGCGCGGCAGCAGCAGGAGGCCCCATTAGCTAAAGTGGTGCTTCAGGTTAAGAACAGTTTCAGGTTAAGTACGGACCTCTGGAACGAATTAAGTACTTAACCCGAGGCACCACTGTAATTTCCCTGAAATGTTAAAAGTTTCATATTCAGGGATTGTTTTTATGGGGTAGCAAAAAAGCAATCACCTGCTTGTTCCCTCAAATGCTGAAGCCCAGGAAAAACCTGTGCTGTGTGATTTTACAGTACAGCCATACCTTGGAAGTCAAATGGAATCTGTCTCAGAAGTCCGTTCAACTTCCAAAATGTTTGGAAACCAAAGCGCGGCTTCTGATTGGCTGCAGGAACCTCCTGCAACCAATCGGAAGCAGTGGAAGCCCCATCAGGTGCTCAGCTTCCAAAAATAGTTTGCAAACCACAACAGTCAAAATGTTCAAGAACTAAGCTGTTCGAAAACCAAGGTACGGCTGTAATAGGCTCCCTAGTCCAAAGCACTGGATCTTGGTCACTACAGACCACCTGCCTTGAACCCCACAGTTGTAAGCAGGGAGTGTGTGTTGCAGTCCCTGTTCCTTTCTCTCTTTGGAAAATTTGTACTTTGGCAAAGAGAAATGTTAACTTCTCAGTTCTCTTCAAATCGAAGACAGTACCTGGCAGCCGTCAGCAGTAGCTATGGAAGAGGTACAGCCGTTCTCACATCTGAGAGGGGGACGGAAGGGGCAGGGAAGAGAAATTAAAAACAGAAGCAGCCAAACAGTAGCAGGAGCTGGAATCCAAATGATCGACTCCACATGTATTTCCCTGCTGCTGCACAATATCCTGAGTCTTTCACTCTCCCCTTACAGTCAATGTGCGATTGGTTTCTTCACACAATCGGAGCGCTTCAGGAGTGGTAAGATAATGAGTTACATCAAGTTTTCCAGAAAGTATTTAAGAGTTGCATGGAGGGTTGTGAAACTCTTTTAGAGGTTGTTGGTGCAACCCATTTCAATGGACCTGCAAGAGAAGTTTAAAAAAAAAGAAAGCAAGCAAGCAAGCTTGCCAAAACTCTCCTGTAAACATGCGTTCAAAAATAAATAAAAATGATTATTCACCCATTTGCCACACTTCCCCACCTTCGCACATAGCTGTAGCATCTTGGGGGTCGTGTCCCGCAATGTGATGCTATGGATGGAGGGCTGTGTGCGAATGAAACTGTCATGTTGAAGGTGGGGAGCTGTTCATGAGGTATTTTCCCAAGGGATGAGCACTTAGCCAGAGGGACAAAGTGTCTGACCCTGGTATAAGACACTTTCTAAGGAAAAGTTGGGGAAGATTATTTTTGCCCTGAGGGTTGCATTCTCTTCTGAGTAACCTTCCAGGGGCCACAAGCCAGCACTGGGCAGGGCCACATGCCAAGGTGGGTGGGGCAATGAAAGTAAATGTTACCTTTGTACAGTAGGCTACTTTCCACACACATCTCTGTCTTCCATGCGGACAAGCAAAAGGCACTGTCCGAGTTCATGGACCACATCCACCCAGGGGAAAGTGCTCATGGAGCGGTCAAGGAAGACTGGGGAGGGGGCGAGGGGGTGTGGACTGAGACCAGTACCAAAGGCCACATAGAGAAGCATTGGAGGGCCCCCTTCTGCCCCCGAGCCTGAGGTTCCTTAGCCTGTTCTAAGGGATTTCTTTCTTTCAAGAAGTGCTCCCTCCCTCCAGAACATTATCAACACAGAGTCCCAATGCCTACGAATCTGTCCTTGCCAAAGAAACAGTTAATGTTTCGCTCTGCTTCAGATGTGCAGATGCTTCAGAAAGCAGCAGAGCTTGCGTGGATAGAAGGAAGGAAGGAAGGAAGGAAGGAAGGAAGGAAGGAAGGGAAAGGAACATCATTGAAAGATGTGAAATGCAAAGTCTTGGGGAAAGAACTTGAGCAGGCCTTTCTAAGACGTCCCTGGGGTGTGGCTCTTATTATTTCCAGTTCATGTGGAAGCTAACCATGTGCCAACTCCAGAAATGAGGTAAAACTGAGAATTTTAATTAATAAACATATGCTGCCCATGTATAGGTTGTTATAGTTGTCCTAATTAGCAGCCGGCCCTTTGATGTTCAGAAAACCCCTCTTGTATTGCTATGAGCTCAAGAGCACTTAATTGAAGGTGTCTCCTTTAATGGGGGGAAAACTGGGCCTCCAAACTGGCTCAGGGCATGCCAGATTAAAGTAATAAGCTCACTCCCTTATTTTCCTTACCTTTGTCTCTTGCAGTCAGTTGGCACAGGCAAAAGAGTTTATCACAGAAATGGTGTAAATGCCTAAATGAGACCGGGTTCTCAGGGCAAATTGTACACTGGTGCTGGGAGCTAACCTTCCAACTGCAAGGTGTGGATCCTTAGAATCATAGAACTGTAGAGCTGGAAGGGATCCCAAGATTCATCTAGTCCAACTCCCTGCAATGCAGGAATCCTGTCCACAGCTGTCCCTGTGTGGGCACGAACCACCAACCTTCTGGTTAACAGCCACTGACCCATTGCACTAAGGAGTTGCTTAGAAAGCTGCCATACACCAAGTCAGACTGTTGGTCTATCTAACTCAGTATTGCCTACACTGACTGGAAGCCACTCCTCAGGTTTGCAGGCAGAACCCTACCTGGAGAAGCCAGGGATTGAACCTGGACCTTCTGCATGCAAGACAGATGCTCTGCCACTAATAAATTATAATAATATTTTTTTATTTATACCCCGCCCTTCCCAGTTCAAAAACCGGGCTCAGGGTGGCTAACAACAAATTTAAAACACTTAATTGTAAAAGCAGCATAAAATACAGTATAAAAACATGAATAACAATAAAATTCAAAGTTCAGAAATCAATTTAGGGGAAATCCGTCTAATAAGCATTACCGTATTTTTCGCTCTATAGGACACACTTTCCCCCCTCCAAAAATTAAGGGGAAATATTTGTGCACCCTATGGAGCGAATGCAGGCTCCTTGGCTTCAGCGAAAGCAACGTGAAGCCTCCAAAGCACAGAGGGAGCGCTCCCTCCACGCTCCGGAGGCTACACGTTGCTTTCACTGAAGCCTGGAGAGCAAGAGGGGGCAGTGCGCACCGACCCCTCTCGCTCTCCAGGCTTCAGGTGTAGCCGCCTGAAGCCTTTGGAGCGCAGTGGGACCTCGCGCTGCGCTCCAAAAGCTTCGGGTTCCTTTTGCTGAAGCCAGGAGAGTCTTACAGGCCTGATGGAAGAAGGTTAAATCCTTAAGGGCCCTAATCTCATGGGACAGAGCATTCCACCAGGTCAGAGCCATCACTGAAAAGGCCCTGGCCCTGGTAGAGGATAGTCTGACTTCCTTAGGGCCTGGGACCTCTAAACTATGGTTATTCATGGACCTTAAGGTCTTCTGTGGGGCATACCAGGAGAGGCGGTCCCGTAAATACGAGGGCCCTAAGCCACTGAGCTATGGCTCTTCACCTTCAGGCACACATAACACACAAAAGTATTTCAAGTCAAAGAGTCCATCTGCAAGGACGAGCGGAGCATTTTTTGCTATGCCACCTACAAAGAGGCAGGAGACCCTTATGGGCAAGGTGTCATGCAAACTGGACAGAATGTTACCATTTCAACGAGGCTGAAATCCTAGACACACGTCCCTGGGAGTAAGTCCTAGTGAACTCAGTAGGTCTTTACTCCTGAGTAGGGATGGAGCAGAAATTCAATTCAGTCCACATTTCAAGGCAGACCTACTCAATCTGCACTTCCCAAAACAATATGCAATCTGGAACATAGATATCTTTAGGAATTTGCACACCTCCAAATTCCACAGTGCAGTTTTTGCGACCAAGGAATGCTCACAGCCCTGATACAAACACAAATATAAGGAGAAATTTGCACTACAATGCTGATGAATTTTTGTAAGGGGCTGTTGTTGTTGTTGTTGTTGTTGTTATTATTATTATTATTATCGCTGGAAAAATAAGAAACTGAGAGAATCAACAAGTCGCATATTCTACTGTCCCTTCTCCTGAGTAGATTTATAGGATTGCAGTAACGATTTCTGTTGTTGTTTCCCTAGACATGTCTCAGAAGTTTCACCTGAGCCAAAGCATTTACATTTGTTTTCTGTTTTCACTGATATGCTTTCCCCCGCTTTTGCTTTTTATTTTTTATAAAATCTACTTAAGTTTAATTATGTTTGGTACCCCTTTTGCTTTTATTTGGGATCAGCTTGGGAGGAAAAATCCCATGTGTTTTCCAAGCATTTTCTCCCGGCTATTCATGCTGGCTCATCTGCCTTGATGGTGCCATCTTAACGCCACCCCCAACCCCCGGGATCTAGACATAGCAGTCAGCATCCTGGAAATTCACTGCCCACCTCCCAAACATGTATACCTGGAATGGAGACAAATATTATTGACTCTCCTTCCCTGGAGGCTTTTAAGCAGAAGTTGGGTGGCCATCTGTCATGGGTGCTTTAGCTGAGATTCCTGCATTGCAGAGGGTTAGACTAGATGACCCCTGGGGTCCTTTCCAATGCTACAGTTCTATGATTCTGTTAGTCCCCCTTTCCAAGTCTCAAAGTGGCTTACACAGATTAAAACCCCACGGATGAAATACAGAAGGCTAAAATCACATAACAGATAATAGTTAAAAAGGAGCTACAACAGAATTAAAACAACATAAAAACAGATCTGTTAAAATGCAATAAAAGCAGCACGGCATTATTTAAAGGCGCTTTCCTTAAAGCAAACCAACAAACATGGAACAGCCAGTCCCCAAAAGCTTGTCCTTCACCTCCCGTCAGAAGGACAACAAGGAGGGAGCCAGTCTAGCTTCTCAAGGATAATTATTATTATTGTGTCGCTTGGAAAAAAAAGAGAGAGAGAGATTAAACTCAAGGAATGAGCGTTAAAAACAAGGACAAAGCAACCTATATATACACATACACATCAGCATAAAATCAAGATCCAAAGGCCTAGGTAAGTAGGAATGCCTGGCGCCTAAAAACAGATAGTGTTTGCAGATAGATTTGCTGCCACTTGTGACGCACATGAACAAACAACATATGAAGCCACTTATCCCAGTGAAGTTATGACTTTATTTGGCAATACATATGACATAAGACCTTGTTTGACTGATTGGTCCAAGTCATGCCTCCCCCCATTTACAACCCCACCCCACCCCCGCTCAACAAGAGGATGTTTCCCCTTTTCATTTATTGCCTTATGCTTTCCACTCTGTTTGTGCTTACCTTGGCTGTCCATAAAGCCATTCTGAAGGCCATTTTTTTCTTAGTATGTTTAGCACATTGTTGCATTTTGATTTCCTAGTGTTTTTGTCATATATATATATATATCTCCTGTAATGGGTTTAATTTTTTACTCTGCTAACGATACAATGGAATCAACATCTCCAGGTGGTGATGGGAATGTCCCTTGTTTGAAACCATGGAGAATTGTGAGGACAATACTAAATGGCGAATGGTCTGACTCAGGATAGAGGATCTGCCTATGTTCCCCTATGTTCCTTTTACATTCTGAGGAAGGGAAGATTTTTGGAAGAAATACTTCTTGAGCCACAGTGCGGCCAAGTATTAAAAGCCAAACAAACTCACCTTCTGACCCAGATAGTTAAGAACTTTGGTGACGCAACCCGTTGAAAATGGTGCAGTACATCTCACAAAAGTCTAACAAGAGCTACCATGGCGTTTCTACTAGGTCCTGTTTATGCTGTTGGTTAGCTGGTCAACAACAACAACAACCCAACCACCATGGAATTGTGAAACTTTGAAACAAATGCTCAATCCCGCTTTAACCATCAATTTGTGTGGGCCAACCTACTTACTGTAAATGTATATGGGCATGTAATTTTCCCTGGAACAGAGTCATCCTGTCTACTTTTCTTTCTTTTTTTGGATGCTAAATTATCAGAAGTCAGGAAACCTGCAGGGCTGAAACTGTGGTTCCATTGCAATCAGCGGGTGTTTTGCCATAGGTGCCGGTGGAGCCAAGACGCTCTCCCTGCAGTCTAATCCTATGTCTGACACTCCTTTCTGTGTCCAAGAGCAAGTTGCTCAGATTATGCACCTTGGTAACCATAGTTCATAAACGAGGCCTAATAACCCCCTCGAAGGAACCCCAGGACTCTGCATTCAGCTCTTTGAAGAGTGCTCCGTGCCTTCATTTGGCTGGAATCATTTCCCAGCATCTTTTGATTTCTCACCGTCATTAATTTTATCTTCCCTCCACTCGGCGGTGGTGAATTTGCTTGGGAGCCAACCCAGTAAACTTGGGAGCTATGTTCCCGCCCCTCTCCAGTGTTTGGAGCAGTTCCCAATCGGCTCTGACTCACCCAAGCAAAACCTATTTCTTCACAAGCATTTTTTAAAAAAGTTTTATTACGCAGAGCTGTCTTTGGTAATTGACCATGGCTGGAAAATGCCCACCAAAGTCTCCTGTCCCGAGTTGGATGCGGAATGATTCAGGCTTCTGTGTCTCTAGGAAAACCACAGGCAGCTGCACCTGTCCCTTTGTTCAATAGTAGCCTTTAGCAGAAAGCGCAGTGGTAGAGGCATAGCACAACCACAGCGCCTGCCTAACTCCCTTCCCTGCAATATATATACAGTGGTACCTTGGGTCACATAAGCTTCAGGTTACATACGCTTCAGGTTACAGACTCCGCTAACCCAGAAATAGTACCTCGGGTTAAGAACTTTGCTTCAGGATGAGAACAGAAATCGTGCTCTGGCAGCGCGGCAGCAGCAGGAGGCCCCATTAGCTAAAGTGGTGCTTCAGGTTAAGAACAGTTTCAGGTTAAGAAGAGGCCTCCAGAACGAATTAAGAATGTAACCAGAGGTACCACTGTATATATATTGCAGGGAAGGGAGTTAGGCAGGCGCCCATATATATATGCATGCTTTAGGCAGGTCTGGACTCTCCATATACAGAGGTGGTTTCAGGGTGGCACAACTGATGCAGCTGGACTGGGTGCTTTGCTGCAGTGGGTGCTAAAACAATGCTGTAGCATGGAGTGCAGCAGGCGAAGGGTGCCGAACTATAGCATTGTATTGCATAGGGCACCACTGAAATTTGAAAGCCAAAAGTCAGCCACTGCCATAGATCTCCCTAAGGTCAGTGTGAGCTGCTTAAATCCAGGTGTGTGCTTGTGTGTTTTAAAAAAACCACTATGGAAACTTTCTTAGTATATGTACCATTCATAATCTCCCATGACTTAATAAGTGTGGTAAGAGAAACACAATTTATGTGCTGGTAATAAGCAATGATTATTGGAAAGGCCAAGAACAAATTTCAGAACATCCTCAGGGCGTGTGTATCCAAAGGACTCCAGCATTGTGCAGTATTATAGGAATATGGAAGATTGCCGATCTAGCTCAGTATATCTGCAATATATCAGTATATCTCAGTATTATCTGCAATGATTGGCAGCGGCTCTCCAGGGTTTCCTGCAGGGATGTTTTCCCAGCCTTACCTGGAAATGCAGGGAAATGAACTTTGGGCCTTGTGCATGCATAGCAGTGGCTGGAACACTGAGCTATGGCTCTTCCCCTACAGCCCATTAATGGACCCACTTGTGGCTCAGTCGGCACTTTATCCAGCATGCCTAGGTGCTCTTCAGGTCAGAAGGCTACAATTTTTAAATGATTGTGCAAACACAGCCTTTAAAAATGTCACATCACTGGCATGGGAGCTGGTCGGCAGGGGGAGCTGTTTCAAAACTGGCAACCTGAGCGCAAGGTGGCTTTCCAGACAAGCCCCCAAGACAGCTCTTGCATTCTCTTTCAGCCTGCCTAGTTGACCCCACCCACAACTCTTTGAATTGTCATAAAATATCCAGGTCAGGACCAGGCCTTGGCCTGAGGGACCATTTAGCAGGCATGATGTCCAACCCACTTTCTGGTCCACACTCTCCTCTTGTCTCCCTACAGTCTTGTGCTGGCTGGGCAGACTCCTAATCTGCCGCTACTTTGATTCTCATCAACTTCCCCTGGCACTGGATGCTATGGTCAGGTGGTTTCTGTGGCTCCTCCCCCCTCTGGCTCTTGCCTATGGATTCCCTTTGTGGGCTCTCCTTCCATATCTTGTACTAGTGGGGTGAACTTACTGAGTGGAAGAGAAATTTCATGTCCTACTGTCTTTAAAAATAAAAAGTTGGTTGACTAAAAATATTGGACATTTTATGTGGACATTAAACACAAATGTCTTAAAGCCTTGGGTTGCCTTTAATTAACCACAGCTGCTTTGGGATCTTTGCACAATTGCTCCTGGTAGTGGGACCATTTTTATTCACAGAAATCTCCTGCTGTGGGAAGATGTTTGCAGATGCTCTCACTCCAGTTGCAGCTTCTCAATCACCGACACAAGGGTGGTTTCCACTAACACTTGTCTCAAAAAGAATTACTTAAAAGTTTTCCTTCAGTTGCTCATAAACAGATGCTCCCTCAAGTGGGACATATACATCACTGCACTGGAATATTTGCATTGTGATCACTGGTGTGATAACCCTATGTAAAGACGGCAAAACTCCCACAGTTTGCTGTGCCAAAAAACCTCCTGAATCCGATATGGGATGCTGCTTTCTTTGTGCAACCAAACAGATTATCTAGCTTGATGCAAATGTGGGACAAAAATTAAGGTGTCAAGTAAAAGTATACAATTAACTCGTTTCAAATTAGCATCTACATGCACAATGACAGGTGCTTCCACACAAACCTTTTTCACCAGACTCACCATCCTTTGTTTACTCATCCAATAGTCCTGCTCCCCTGATGCCATCCAATAGCATTAGGGGTGTGCATTGAACCCCAGACCAAAGCAAGCTGCCTTGGAGGGATTTGGGGCTTGTCTGAAGTGAAGTACAAAATCCTTGAGGTGGCATGAACTTGCACCTTGTACAGTGGATCAGTCCATCCAAACCACCTGGAATGGCCTGCTAGCAAAGGTGTTTTTTTATCCCCTTGGGCAAATGCAGACCTGCCCTCCCACAAATGCACGTGTGCATGTGCGTGTGTGTGCGCGCACACACACACACACACACACACACACACATGGACAGACGGACGGACACCTCTCTTCTATCTGCAAATCTCGGACCGATTGCCTGCAAAAGGCTTGGGGGGGTGAAGTGGTTCCTTTGTTTATGCATGCCAAAACTGATGGCTGCCCTTGCAGGAAAACCACAGGGTTTCTTTCCCACAGTGGCCAACCAGATGCCTGGAAAAAGCCCACAGGCAGGACATGAAAGCAATAACCCTCTTCCACTGCTTTCCTTCCGTCTAGCTGCTATGCACTGGCCCACTGCCTTACATCCTGGATGTAAGCATCATAGCGAGAAGCCATTGACGGACCCATGCTTCTCTAGGAAAGTATCAAATCCCCCTTAATAGACATCTAACCTGGGCTGTAGCTCAATGGTAGAGCACCTGCCTTGCATACAGAAGACGCCAGGTTCAATCCCCAGCTTCTCCAAGTAGGGCTGGGACTATTCATGCATTGCAGGGGTCTGGACTACATAACCCTCAGGATGCCTTCCAACTCTGTAATTCTATGATTCTAACATAGCACATTTGCTACCTGTTGTGACTCCAACTGATTAATTCTATGTTATGTAAAATAAGTACTTAATTTTGCTTCTACTGAAAATACTGCCAATCAACTTCACTGGGTAACTCCCAAGTTCCACGCCAGGAATAGGGAACCTTTGGCCCTCCAGAAGCTGCAGAACTACAACTCCCATCAGCTCTGGCCATTGGCTCTGCTTGCTGGGGCTGATGGGAACTGCAGTTCACCAGCATCTGGAGGGCCAAGGGTCTCCCACACCTGTTCTAGACGGGGCTGGTGTCAAGGGTTGGCATGGTTGGGCTCTCGCCAAGGACTCCGCCTCGCAGAAGAGGGGCCCAATGATGAGACTCCCCTACCTGTTCCTCCTCTTCGCCATTGCCATTGGCTTGCTGACCTGCCTTTTGCTCCAGCCCAGAAGGGATGAGCAAGGAAACAAGGGTGGTGAGAAGGCAAAGAGAGAGTTTGGAGAGAGTTTTGGATTTGATATCCTGCTTTATCACTACCCTAAGGAGTCTCAAAGCGGCTAACATTCTCCTTTCCCTTCCTCCCCCACAACAAACACTCTGTGAGGTGAGTGGGGCTGAGATACTTCAGAGAAGTGTGACTAGCCCAAGGTCACCCAGCAGCTGCATGTGGAGGAGCGGAGACGCGAACCCGGTTCACCAGATTATGAGTCTATCGCTCTTAACCACTACACCACACTGGCTCTCTAAGGAGGAGGAGCTCTCGTTGATGGCTTTCTCACTGGATAGCAAGCCAATGGTCGTGATAATGAAACAGAGGAGCAGAAGCAGCTTCCCACAATGGCAAAGAAGGGGTAGGCCCACAGGCCCTCTGCCCAAAGGCTCCCCAAATTCTGGAGCCCGCAGTGCCTGGGGGAACTCAGAGTTGATTACAAGGTGGCCTGTCTGCTAAGTCACTGAAATAGCTCCGAATGAATGAGTGGGTGAATGAACTGCACTGCACAACAGTTGTAATTGAATTTAACTACTGTTCGACATAATGGAAAAGCAATGCATCCACCCAGTAATTAGACTTGTCATGTACAAGTTTTATTCAAAGCTTGAATTAGAGTCGTGCTCAAACTTGTTGATTTGCCTCCAAGCTCACAAAGGTGAATACGGAAGGCAGAATATTGTGGGAATATGGGGTTTGCCTATTGTAGTGTGTGGTGGTGGTGGAGAAAGAAAGCCTTTGTGCTTCATCTTTCTTGTTCTCACATTATGAACTGCTCAGCAGAAGAACAGTGATACAGAGACCATCAGAATATGCATAGCTATATAAAATGTGCCCCCCCCCCGCCTCCTACAGATTGCAGGTACATTTCAAGATCAGAATATGAGCTTATTCCTTACAAGGCTCTCCCTCTGCCTGATCAGGAACCATGAAAAAAACAGGGTTCTTGGTCAGGTAAAGGAACAACTGTATGTGTGAAGGCATTATTCCAACTGAAGTCAGGCTACATTTCTCCACCACTGTTTCTGCAGGGTCATTCATCTCAATGGAAGTCAGAGGAATGGTCAGTGACTTGCAGGCAGAGGGGACATACAGTGGTACCTCGGGTTACATACACTTCAGGTTACATACGCTTCAGGTTACAGACTCTGCTAACCCAGAAATAGTACCTCGGGTTAAGAACTTTGCTTCAGGATGAGAACAGAAATCGTGCTCTGGCGGCTTGGCAGCAGCAGGAGGCCCCATTAGCTAAAGTGGTGCTTCAGGTTAAGAACAGTTTCAGGTTAAGAACGGACCTCTGGAACGAATTAAGTTCTTAAGCTGAGGTACCACTATACTAGATATTTTGGAGGCAGTGGTTTTACATTTAGTCAACCACAGTTGATGGTGAAACTGAGGGCCCATGAAAGCAGACCATGCAAATCAACAGGTGAAACAATGCTTCAAGGAATGTCCCCCAAAATCAACGGTGGGGAAGAAGGAAACATTTTCCAGCACTTCTGAAAACGTTCACCAAAAATTGTGACTACTTTTTCTTCAGCCCTAATTACACATTATCAAATAGGTCTGTGGGGGTAGCTATGAATGCCAAAAGTGTTGATAGCATCGCCTTAGTTATTGTGAAATAAAATAATTACACTAAATGCTCCTCAGAAGCACTATTTGTTTTTGGTTTTTTTGCAGTTTAAACTTGAATGTTTCAAAGAGCAAGCCTCTGGACTTTGAAGAAACGAGTCTGAAATCGGCCTTTTTTATGAAGGAGAGAAGAAGCTAATTGCTGTCACCACCTAGAGATGCAGGTCTCAAAATAATAATATTGGAGATGTTGCTATCTGATTAACCTCATGCTGATCACCAAAACATTTTACCAAGGAAGATCATTTGTAATAGTTGGCTTTTGTTTGGGACACATTTGTCTACTGTAAACCCGTCACCTGGCCCTGGAAGTGAAATCCTTTCAGCCCAATATGCTAGGCTGATGCCCATCTTCTGCTGAGAGTTTTGAGCCTAACCCCCAAAATTCTGTTTCACTGTCTTGGAATTATTCTTTAACTTACTGGAAATGAGCTTAACAGCCCAGGCATGAGTGCCTGTTAGTATGGGCCATGGAATGG
Source organism: Podarcis pityusensis (assembly GCF_964106645.2). Classification (NCBI taxonomy): domain Eukaryota; kingdom Metazoa; phylum Chordata; class Lepidosauria; order Squamata; family Lacertidae; genus Podarcis; species Podarcis pityusensis. The sequence goes on along the minus strand of NC_138037.1, from coordinate 20,275,269 downwards.
TTCAGTTCAAGAGAGAGAGAGTCCAAGGTGTGTTTTTGAATGAATGAAAGCATTTGACAAAGATTGATTTAATTTTATTGTGGGAAACTTTCATCTGGCATGCAGGAAAAGGGGTTAGGAAGGGTGTGTCTTCTGATCTTCAGGGGCCTTCTTGAGGGGAATAAATTTCCTACTATTGCTAGAACAAAGTTTTACAGACTAGTATTAGTGTGTGGTTTCCTTAAAAAAAAAAAGGTTCTCAGTAATTACTTCAGTAACCTCTATACAAAGTTCCAGATCTTCTCCTTTCCAGTTACTGTGAGCTTAACAGTTCCACAGCTCCCCCTGTAAGAAGGTGAGAACTTTATGAGGAGCAGGGAAGGCCTCTCCTTGGCTCCTAACTGGCCAAACCTCAGAATGCCAGGAAAGAAAAGTGAAACCAGGCAATTGCAAACTCCTTCCTCCCCAAGGGGCTGCCTCAGAATTCATAAACAACTTCATAACTGAACATCACTAAATCTCTGGTTGCCTACAATTCATACTCCCTGAAGTTTTTTTAATGAGAAGAATGAGCAGAAATGGGAGACTAGAGATGGATTCCTCCCATTACTTTTCTGTGCATGGATGTTTAAAAGTGAACTTAACAAAACACACTTAACGAAACAATACATAAACTGAAATATGCCAATCCTTCAAAATCCACACTCCGCCAGCCCATTATTGTGTTCAAAATGCACTTTCTAGGGTAATGTGCGCATACAAATGCATATAATGGTGGTAAAAAATATATTATTTTAGGAAATTGTGTTCTTTAAAAAAATGTGCATGTTAGGAAAATTTGAACTGAAATGTTGATGGATTTTCATGAGAACATTTCAAGAAAAATAATGCAAACTGATGTGTAAATGTGGACAAAGGAATTTAGAACTGGAAGAACGATAAACAGAGAACTTGAAGCTGACATATTCACCCATTCCTATTTCCTTTAATTTCCTTTATTATAATTGAATGTTTGATAGTAACTTTCAACTATTAAGGATGGAGGAGGAATTTGCTGAACTTGTATTCCAAAGTGGACTCGCCTGAGTCAATCTGGGTGGACCAGGACTCACACTGGACCATGGGTTTGCTTCGGAATCCACAACCTTGTAGTTCTCTTTACAAGGCAGTCCGAGACCTGTGTGCTGCATCCATGGGGGAACATACAAGTTTGGTTTCCTACAGAATGGTTCAGGAGCCAAATTAGAGCTCAAAGCTAAAATGCACAGATATAGAAAGGAGGCGAATCACAGGACCCATGCACATCCGCCTCTCCTGGTATGCCCCACGGAGGACCTTAAGGTCCACAAATAACAACACTTTGGAGGTCCCGAGCCTCAAGGAGGTTAGATTGGTTTCAACTAGGGCCAGGGCCTTCTCAGCACCCCAACGTGGTGGAACGCTCTGTCACAAGAGACTAGGGCCCTGCAGGACTTGACATTTTTCCGCAGGACCTGCAAGACAGAGCTGTTCCGCCTGGCCTTTGGTTTGGACTCGGTTTGACCCTTATGTTTCCCTCCCCTTATGGTCTTGATTTATCAGCTACTTTAAAATGACGCTTCATTTTAAATTGCATTTCAACCTGTATTTTAAATTTTTTGTGTGGTTTGTTTTTTGTTTTTCTCCCCTCTCTTTCTCCCCTATTATGTTTTTACTGTGATTTTATTGGTGATAGCTGCCCTGAGCCCGACTCTGGCTGGGAAGGGCAGGGTATAAATAAAATTTATTATTATTTATTATTATTATTATCCCTACGGCGAGCCGGTGTATTCATAGTATCTCAACATTTTAAATATTGTTGTACCATCATAAGAATGTAAGACGAGCCTGTTGATTCAGACCAATGGCCTATCTAGTCCAGCATCCTGCCTGTTCTCACAGTGGCCAACCAGATGCCTGTGGGAAACCAGGAAGCAGGACTTGAGGACAAGAGCCCGCTCCTCTTCTGTGGTTTCCAGGAACTGGTGGCATTGCTGCCTAAAGTTGTGGATGTACAGCAGAGCCACCCTTCCGCAGATTTGGTTCCAGGGCTGTTTACCTAATTGCGATAGTATGACAAGGACATCAACTCACTGCAAACATCATGAAACCGCTCTCTCAGAATGGTTGTGCGTGAGCAAGCCCTTCCATATAGGCCCTTATTCAGAAGGCACCCTGAAGGATAATAATAATACAGTGGTACCTCGCAAGACGAATGCCTCGCAAGATGGAAAACTCGCAAAACGAAAGGGTTTTTGGTTTTTTGAGTTGCTTCGCAAGATGATTTTCCCTATGGGCTTGCTTCGCAAGACGGAAACGTCTTGCAAGTTTGTTTCCTTTTTCTTAAAACCGTTAATACAGTTGCGACTTGACTTCGAGGAGCAACTCATAGCACGCGGTGTGGTAGCCTTTTTTGAGGTTTTTGAAGACTTTGGTGATTTTTGAAGCTTTTCCAAAACTTTTCCGACACCGTGCTTCGCAAGACGAAAAAAACCGCAAGACGAAAAAACTCGCGGAATGAATTAATTTCGTCTTGCGAGGCACCACTATAATAATAATAATAATAATAATAATAATAATAATTTTTTATTTATACCCCACCCTTCCTGGTTCAGAAAACCGGGCTCAGGGAGGCTAACAACAAATTTAAAACACTTAATTGATGCAACAAAAACAGCATAAAATACAGTATAAAACATGAATAACAATAAATTCAGAATTCAAAAATCAATTTAGGGGAAAAATCCATCCAATAAACATTAGATGATCACCAGGGCTAGCTGGCTAAATTAGTCCTATTTGGGCCAGCGAGGAGACCAGGGGAGAATTAGCTGTGGGATCCCAGAGTGGGTAATCTTCATAAAAAGGGGAGGGGGAGGGAAGGAAGAAAGGAAGGGGAATAAAAGAATGAGGGGAACCAGAGAGAGAAGAAGCTATATGGAAATGAGAAAGGAACCCAGGCTCCATCCCTCCCAGATAGGACATTGCTCTGCTGCTGGCATTTGTTGATGTGTGTTCCTCTCTGCACGTCTTCAGTTCAGCTAATGAAAAGGCTTTTCACAAAGGAACAGTGTGGGTTGATTTGCGGAAAGGAAGGCTTCCCACACAGCTAATTATGTGTAATCTCAGGGGCACAACCGACTGTTTCTGATGCGCTCACTATTCCAGCCCACTCAGAGATGTTTTCAGGCCCAGTTCTTGAGCTGCCGAGCCTAAGCTGGAGGTTGCCTTCCTGGCTTCTCTCTGGTTTGAAGAACTTGTTCAACTCCTATTTGGCCTCCCTTATATTTAGCTCCTTCTCTCTGTGGTGGCAAAAACATTCCACTTTTCCCCAGCACAGTGTTTATCTTTGTTTTGGATGCCTGCTCTTAGCTCAGCCACAAGCCAAACAAAGCATTTAGCCACAGCCTACCAACGTTCTCAAGATAGAATTTAAGTATGGAATATTCTTGCATATCACTTATCTCTTACATAAAATAAAGATACCCTTGAGAGAGATGGGACTTCACATCCCTCTTCCAGAGCTTGCTCTCACATGTGCTGGGAATTTATTCGAGATATGTGCAGTTATTGTGTAACTAAGAATTCATTTGTGAGTGTGTCTACAACAAGGCGGTTCTGGTGGTTTTTGTTTTGCTAAATCTCACCGTGAGATTCAATACCACCTATGTTCCTCTGAGTACATCTTCCAAGGGCCAAATAGGGTCCATCTGGTGAGTGTGCACCTCTTTTCTGATCTTGGGGTAGGTAAAGGGTGGTTCCTGAACTTACACTGCACTTCGGAGCTCCCCTGTTACTCTTCAGAGGAAGAGTGAGGACCTTTGTGGGCAACTTTCCATGGATATGACTTTTACCTTTGGATAGTAGGCTACATTCCAGCCAGGCAAAAGGACACTCTATCCATCCTCCCCACCTCGGCAACAAAGAGGCATTGCCACAATTCAAGGACATATTCCAGCTAGGGAAAATTCAGAGGCTTGAAGAGCTTCATTTGGCTAGGGAAATCCATACCTCTACCTCAAAGGATGCATCATACCTGTTGCCCATAGATTTAGGTGAACACCTGGAACAGAGGAGGTGGAGTCGTCAGGTGCTATATTGATCTCTGCATGATGAATACTTGAAATGGCTGCAGAATATATTGTGCACCCCATTTCAGAACCAGGAGCCACAAGTCTATGTCATTCAAAGTTGACCTGGTCTTTGCCTCTGCCCACTGGAACCAAATGAAGAAGGGCCTCTGAAATATACTCGGAGTCAAGTGTGAATTTCATGCTCTTCATTCAGCTCATAGTAGCAATGAATGAAGCTTTCCCCAAAACATCTAGCTATATATACATTATTTACACAATAGGCCCCGCGTGATTGGCTAATTGCAGGCTGCTCCTGTAGGCCAATCAGGTTGCGGATTCACTTCCTCCAGAAGCCTGATTGGCTGCTCCTGCAGGTCAATCAGGCCACTGATTCACTTCCATCTGGAGCTGGATTGGGTGGCTCCTGCGGACCAATCAGACTGCTGCATTCTGGATCCTATTGTTCTAGGATTCAGCTCAGTACATAACAGACTCCACTCTCCTTTGCCTGACACTCTTGCCTTCTACTAGTTTCCTTGAATCACAAGGAATCACAAGTAAGGGAACAAAGACATCACAAGTCTTTGTTCCCTTACTAATGGTCCATCCGGTTAGCTCTGCTGAGCTGGCTTGGCTCATTAGCATAACTAAATCAAGGGGCTTTCCATGTTTGTTCAAGTTTAATGAAACCTTGATCGATTCTAACTTTTTGTAAATTATAACACATTTAGGGAAGTTTACCCCCCCCCAACAAACTCATAACCAAAGAAATGGCTTTCAATTGGTGCCTCACAACTGCCTCGTGGGAGACAGGAAGACAGTGTCTCAGCTGTCTGCATGTTTACAAGCAGAAAAGGGTGGGTTTGAGACTCCAAAATAGCACTGGAAAGTTTGAGTCTAACCCACACCTTAAAACAGCCCTCACCAACCTGATGCCCTCCAGATGTTTTGGACAACAGCTAAGTTCTAAAATCCACAAGGAGTCTCTCCAAGTACAGGACACTCCCAACCTCAGAAGATCACCCTCAATCTTGTGGAGCATGAGCAGAACATCGATGGAAGGATGCAGGGAGATCATCTCCACAGGCTCCCTCTCATATGTTAACCCTAATGCAGAAAGCCTGAAGAGGGCTATAGTGTCTCCCCTCTCTCAGTGGGCAGCAGAGTCCTGCCAACATGTAGATACCCCAAACAGTTTGGCACAATATTTTGAACAAGGACTTGGTGCCTTAGGCCCGTCTTTTGAAGCGGAATGGCTTATACAGAGAAACCAAAGACATGCAGTTTGAGAGACAGCATGCTACATAGATGCCAACTCCCTGGGTGCCCAAGCACCCACCAAATTCCCCATGAAGGGGCCATGCACAGTGCACGGCACCCATGGCCCCAGGCACCCACTATTGCAGGGACAAGCTGGCACTCCTGGCATGATATGTGCCTTCTGGGTATCTGTGAGACATGCTTGCCCAAGAATGATGATTCCCAGAGTTCTTTAAGGTTTTTGAGGGGGAGGTGTGACCAAAAGAGTCAGCTGGGTGTGGCAGCTAGATGAAGATGTGAGTGAAAGATCAAAACAGGACACGACAATAAATGCATCTTAATTTTGAAATAGCATCAGCTGGGAGGCAGGGGTTGTTGCTATTGTCATTTTTAAAAAAAATACTGCATGCTAAATGTAATTAAAAACACTTAACAACTTTGGGCAAAGCTAAAAAAAAAAAATCAACAACTTTTCTGTTCAGATTTTGACAACCCTACACTTGAGCATAATGAATATTCAGATCGCCACAAATATAAGGAGCTGAAACAAAGGGAAATAAAGGTGCTTAAGGCCACTGGACAACCATCCAACTTTTCAGAACAGATATGACCTTTGCTGTCACTTTTTCAAAAGAGACATGAGATTGTGGAGGCTCCAGGTTTGTTTGAGGCCCAGGTAAATGATGTCTGGGCACTCTCCTTAAGACAAGTCTCTTCTCTTTCTGCAGTAGCTAAACCATCCTTAAAGGATGAGGTGAGGAACCTGTGCCCTCCCCAGCTGCTGTCATCCCTGACCACTGGCCACCCAGACTGGATGGGAGCCAGATTCCAACAACACTCGGAGAGCCACAGATTCAACATCCCTGGGGCAAATGGACCTTTAATGTACAGTCGAACCTCTACTTAGCACTGCCCTCTTCTTACAGTCGTTCCAAGTTGTGACCATAGCAAACCCGGAAGTAACCGGCGGGTTTGCCGCTGTTCGTGCATGCACAGGAGTGGCGATCGCCGTTCATGCATGCGCAGAAGCAGGCAATCGCCTCCGGCACATGTGCGCAATGGCGCCTCTCCCAGCAACCCATTTCAACCTCTGGATGGACCTTTGGAACGGATTATGGTTGCAAATAGAGGTTCCACTATACTGCTTTGTTGCAAGTGGTTAAATATTATTTTTAAATGGGGGTGAGAGTTGCACCCATGCAAGTTTTCAGGCTTTTGTGCTGATCTTGAGCAAATTCCCAGTCTCAGATTCTGCTAAGTGAGTAAGCAGAGAAGATGGAGCCGGAGAAATGATTCACCGTGCCATAAAACTGCCCTTTCCCCCAAGTATTTAATGTGAGCATGTCAGTGCTTTGTTTTGGAGCACCCATTAACCAGACATTATTCTTAAGTAATGATTTCTCACTGTGACTCAAGTCTGTCAGACATAATTTTATACATCAGTTCCTGAGGATCACGTTGCTAACAATCCAATTAACTTTACACACACACACACATATATAATAATGGGGAAATATTTAAATTAATAACTGAGGGGGATGACATTGAGAAACACAATTGATCGAGACGCCGGCATTGTACAGTGTGTGAGAACAGAGAGTTGTTATGGTTGTAATTGAAAATAACGAACTCTGAAAGGGTGTTGGCCCTGGAAAAAACAGGACTAGCTATAGCACATAATAGTCCAAGCTAATACTAGTGCTCCTCAGCGCAAGTAATCCTGGGACGTACTTCTCAGATCAGCTAGGGTCCGTTGTTTCAACACTGGAAACTGCAATTAATTAATTGCTAGATTAATCAACAGAACTTTAGTTGATTAATCTACCGGGGACAGGGGAGAGAATCAATTTTAACCAGAGAGAGATTTGTAAAACAGGTGGGGTGAAAGTGGTTCCAGTTGTCTGGAGACAATGGCACGCACGGAGATGGGTGGATAATCTGAGACAATAGTTTGATTGACAAATTGCTCAGGCAGAACAGCCTGGGCCAAGCCTGAGGCATTACAAAGACAGATGGAACCCTATAGGCTCCTTGTATCACCTGACAGTTGCTGAGCAAGTAGATGCAATACCGCCTTCAGGCCTGCACAGAAGAAGCCAGGCTCTCCCTCTTCTGGCAACCTGACATAGCACACCTCTTCCAAACACCTTTTCCTGTATTTCTGGTTTGGTAATGTAGTCTAAACTCCAATTATCCCCATTTAACGGGGCACTCCCTATTTCCTGATAAACTGTTGTCCCTACTTTGGAAAGATTTGAGAGATCTTGCCATTCAGTTCACTTTCCCATCTCTGGAAGTGGACGTTCGATGCTACTGGGCTCTAGGGCATTAACCGTGTGAACTCCAGCTGCAGCGTGTAGTCAATCAGTTTATTGATAAAAAGAACTAAAAAGGTGCCCTGGTGAATTGGGCAGAATCCCCCAAAAGTATAATTCTTAAGTTCTCCCCGCCCCTCCAAGTGCTGATAATATTTGAATAATATTGACACATGTTCAGGCTGAACTACACCTGCAGCCAAACTGGTGCCAAATGTATTGCTTTGGAGCACATCAGTGAGGCTGAGAGCAGCCCAGGACCTCCATACACATATTTTATGAATTCAGGCAGTCAGCCATTTTACTTTTGCCGTTTCCCACACTCATGGGTCTTCAGAATTAACTGGTATTCCCCAGTTATTTACCAACAGACACTACCAGCGTCTGCCCTCTCTAATATCATCAGGGGCTTCTCCTAGGTCTCAGGTATGGACCCTGAAATCTCAGCATCTGGGATGCTCCTGGGATGCTCCAACCCTTGGTCTGAGGAAAGGAGTGTTATAAGACAAAAGAATTTCCCTATCTTCATCGCAAGATGAGACATCCCAGGATATGCTGTAGGTAGCACCAGACAGGGAGTTGGCTAAGTTCCTAGTAGAGGCACCTAAATCCAGGTTTTTGGAACCTTCCAGCATTGGCAGACAAGCTCTGCAAAGTAGCAGCATGAAAACAAATTAATGCAATCATTCTTAACTTTGCATCAGTTTTTTCTTCTTCTTCATTAAATAAAGCCACAAAAACCAATAATATAACTAGTGGGGGGAGACCATTCCCCCTTCTCTCCAGTAATTGGGCTAAAAGCAAGAGATTTGCAGATCAGTATCACACATAATGGCACAGTAGCTGATAAAATATTCTTTCTTTTTAAAAAAAAAAAAATTCAATTCACTTATAAGAGCTCCTATAGCCTTGGGACAGTACTAAGAAAGAAATGGGGTGGGGGGAGAGAATCACATAATAACGGGCTATTGTGTAACGATGTACTGTAAAGCCATCAGACAAGGGTGTATCCCTCCTTCTCAGCACAATCTGGCTCAATAATGAGCCCAAGGTCAAAAATGTATTATAGCTGGAGCAGACTGTTCACAGCAAGAAAATGAAATGCTACATACATTTGCTGGAATGTATGGGGAGAGTTACCATTATCACTCGGCAGGTTCACATTGAGATGGTCTTCTGATGGGTGTCGGAGCAATGCTGCAGTTTCCCTCCAGGAAAATGCTAGCTTGTTGTTCTTATATGACACATTGAGATAAACCAGTTCCAGCAGACTCTTCAAATGATCTCTGGACGCCTCAGCCTTCTGATTTTTAAGAACATCTAATTCCGATCAAAGGCCTACCTAGCGCAGCATTCTGTGGCTGAGCACATCACAGGGCATGAGCTCAAAAGCTCTCTGCTGGATTCCACTGATTCACATGCATCACCTAGAACCCATGCATCACCTAGAACCCATGGCTTCCAGGTGATAGGAGTGAGCATTGGTAGCAGAGCAGGACCCAAGACGTCCTGAGATGTACGCTCCGAGGAAGGAAGGGAGTTACTACCGTACAGAGCAATCCAGCTGTATGCAGACTGCTACATGCTGAATAGGCATGCTAAGGGGTACCAACTTGAATAAAATATGGGGATCAGGTAAGCCCTGCCCTGCATAATTGACCACATAGTGCAGCAATGGCCATCAATATTTTATTGGGGGGGCAAAGCCCCCTCAACCCCTAGGAGTTAGCTCCTATGTGTATGATATGCCTGGTGGTCAATCAAAACATTGTTCTGTCTAGCTTACTCTACTGAGCTCTCGCAGGTGACAATAGCACTTCTGAAACTTTCCACCCCTTATGACGACAGATCTTTTTAACTCAAGGAAGGAGAACCTGCAGGCTATCGGTGGCTACTAACCATGAGGGCTATGCTCTGGCTCCACAGCTGGGAGCAACAATGCTTCTGAAGATCAGCTGCTGGAAACTACAGGAGGGGAGAGTGCTCTTGTGCCCAAATCCTGCTCGCAGGTTTCCCACAGAAATCTAGTTGGGTCATTCTGAGAGCAGATGAGCCACTGGCCTGATCCAGCAGCCTCCCCTTATGCTCCTACGTCCTTAACAACAACATCATGCTACCCCAGACACATGGGGGAGACACATGGAAAAACGGCTCTCCCTGCAGCTCAGCGGAATATAGTTTGAACGGGTTTGCCAAGCCAGGGGAAAGGGAGGGGTGCAGAACAGCAAAAGTGTAAGTCTTTCTTTTCCTTTTCCCGAATGCTAAATAAACAGGCTGCGAAATTAAAATCTCAGTCTGAAACGTATTTTGGTACATGCAATTAAAACAATGAAAGCAGGTACTTTTCTTCCTACAAGCCCGCACTGTTTAATGAACTCCTGTGCGTTATGGTAATTAGCATTAACAATTTAAAGTAGGATGATTGATTTGTCTTCAGATCAAAGGCATGCAGCTGGGTGGTTTAATGACTAGTTGCTAGGGGAGAGGGCATGGGCAACGCGTCAATCCAGGTTGTTGGAAGTGGATAGAAGAAATGAAGTGTGTCTTGTATCATGCACAGCTTAATAGAAAAAAGGTACCTTGAGTTGCAGCCAACCACAAGCTAGAATCCAAGGAAGCAGATCATGTGCGTGTGTCTATATATCACTGCCACTTGTGATGGGACCTTCCTCTCACAATTCCTACCTATAACCTGCCACATCTTTCTCTTTCCTTCTCCCACTACAAACCCCATTCAAACCATCCTGTGAAGGCAACCCAAATGATCAAGGGGGATAGAGGGACTCCCCTGTTGCAGCAATTGGGACTTTTTAGTGTAGATAAAAGGCAGGTGTGGCATTCGCACAGAGCCCCCGGTCGTTCCACGGACTATTGATCCTGCACCACCACGGCTTACCTCTTCCACTGCCACCAACCAGGTTTCCCCGGTAATATATTCAGACTCAGTTGGGTTGTAACATATTAACAAAGATTCCAGTTTATTGTGAACACAGACAAGTTTTAAATACTTTGAGACATTGTAATCCGATTCACTCTCTCTGTCTCCCCTCTGTCTCTAACTCACTCTGACTCCTATGCCTCTCACCCACAAGAAACCAACCGAACTAACTGCCCAAACCCCGTAAAGGTAAAGGTAAAGGGACCCCTGACTGTGGCCGACTCTGGGGTTGTGGCGCTCATCTCGCTTTATTGGCTGAGGGAGACGACGTACAGCTTCCGGGTCATGTGGCCAGCATGACTAAGCCTCTTCTGGCGAACCAGAGCAGCACACAGAAACGCCGTTTACCTTCCCGCCTGAGCGGTACTTATTTATCTACTTGCACTTTGATGTGCTTTTGAACTGCTAGGTTGGCAGGAGCTGGGACCGAAGCAACGGGAGCTCACCCCATCGCGGGGATTCAAACCATTGACCTTCTGATCGGCAAGTCCTAGGCTCTGTGGTTTAACCCACAGCACCACCCACATCCCCTGTGTTGAGCCTTAAATACAGTTAGGCTCCACCCCTGGGCTTTCTTATTGGTCAGCCTATTAACTCTTTCTCTCTCTGGACAAGAAAATTGGTTTCCAGGTGGAAAAATCAAAATTAGAAACAGAACTGTTAGAACCCAAAACTAAGATTTTGTCAAAGATGTATAACTTCTTGTTGAAATGGAATACTCAGGATGAAACGGTGAAATCTGCTATGATCAAATGGGCACAAGATGTTGGACATAACATAATGATGGCTGACTGGGAACAGTTATGGACCACAGGTATGAAGTTTATGGCATGTAATGCCTTAAGAGAGAATATTATGAAAATGATATACAGGTGGTACATGACCCCAGTCAAGCTTGCAAAAATTTATCATTTGCCCGATAACAAATGCTGGAAATGTAAAGAAACTGAAGGTACATTCTTTCACCTTTGGTGGACGTGCCCAAGGATTAAGGCTTTCTGGGAGATGATATATAATGAATTGAAAAAGGTATTTAAATATACCTTCTTGAAGAAACCAGAGGCCTTTCTCCTAGGCATAGTCGGCCAATTGGTGCCAAAGAAGGACAGAACTTTTTTTATGTATGCCACAACAGCAGCAAGAATACTCATTGCAGAGTATTGGAAGACACAAGATCTACCCACTCTGGAAGAATGGCAGATGAAGCTGATGGACTATATGGAACTGGCAGAAATGACTGGCAGAATCCGAGACCAGGGAGAAGAGTCGGTGGAAGAAGATTGGAAGAAATTCAAAGACTATCTACAGAAATATTGTAAAATTAATGAATGTTAGAATGATGTTGGATAGAAATTAAGTGGTTTCCAGCTGTAATGCTTTAAGGGAATATGAAAAATGGGTTGTTAATAGGTAAAAATCTAACGTTACTATTTTAAGACCAAAGATTAGGATAAATAAAGAGGGTAAGGATTTGCTGAACCAACAAATTGAACTGGAATACAAAAAAGGGAGGTATGAGGAGGTCCGGGAAACAAGCTAAGGAAAAATAAGTAATGGAAAAATTGAGTGGTTTTTAATCATTTTTATTTTGTATTTTCTTTTTCTTTTTCATATTGTAACTTTGTATCTTCTTTTTCTTTTTCATTTTTATATTGTAATTTTCTGAAAATCTTAATAAATATCTTATAAAAAAAACAAAAAACTCTTTCTCTCTCTCCCCTAGTACGACATCTCCATAATGAGTGGGCAAACGCCACAGCAGGTAAGAGGTGGCATGATAGAAGTTTGTGAAACTATGCATGGAGGAAGTAGATAGAGCAAAGATTTTCTTCCCTCTCTTATAACACTCGAAGTCAACGGCGTCCAATGAAGCTGAATGGTGGAAGGTCCCGGACAGATAAAAGAAAGTCCTTCTGCAACTCAGTGCATAGTTAAACAATGGAACTCATTCCCACAGGAGGCAGTGACGATCACCAACCTGGATGGGTTTAAAAGAGGAATGGGCTATCCGTGGTTACAAGCCACAATCCCTATTGCTTTGCCTCCATGGTTGGAGACAGTATGCTTCTGAATACCAGTCCTTGGAAATCACAGAAGGGGAAAGTGCCGCTTGTGCTCAGGTCCTGCTTGTGGCTTTCACACGAGCATCTACAGGGCCAATGTAAGAACAGGATGCTGGACTAGGGGAGCCATCCCTTCCTTCATTTTATTTGTATGACACTTTCCCACCAAAAAAACCCCATACTCAAAGCAGCTTACAACAAAGAAACAGGGATGCGTTCCAAACAAACACTTCAAAATCAACTTCATAACAAGGTCGCAAAACAGCTAACCATAACAGTTTCAGGATGACATAGCAAAAGAAAAATATAACAACATGCAAAAAACAAATTTCGATACTATAAATATGACTATATTAGTTAAACACGCAGCATCCAATAGCAAAACTAGGAAGGGAGCTTCGGTTTCACCTTAATACTAGAAACAACCATCCCATAATGTTGCTCATAGTCCTTCTCCTGCAGCAGCTTCTTATAAGGTTTCCAAGGGCAAAGGGTCATTGACCTGATCCAGCAGGTTATTCTTAGTTTAATCCCTTATTTCTCACACCCAGATGACACAAAACTTACTGTATATATGTGTCCGTGAGTGCATTTGTTGTTGCACATTCATTTGCATTCACCCCTCTCTTTTGAGCTTCAGACAAGTTGTCAATACTTCTTCTTCTTTTAATTGTTTGGCTTTCAATTCCTCTGCTGCAATTCTTGCTTTTCTGCCCTCTCTCTCATTGTTGAAATTTAGATTGTTAATTATTTTACTTTTATCCTACCTTTAAAAAAAATAAAATCAAATTCTAGTAAATTCTGTGAAAGAACCATGTGCACTGATGATGTAGTAAGTAAAATTTAAGGGTAAACATCATGATGATAAAAGAATAATACAATAATTTTATTTAAAACAGTTTAGTCCACCTTTACTATGAAGCCTTGCAGGTAGCCTGCATAACTAGCATAAAACCATTAACAATAAATTCCAAATAAAATAAGTGAAAAATCCAAATACAGCAGCAGCAATAATGTCAGGTGATGGAGCATTTGCCTTCTGTAGTAGATTAAGCTTTTAGATGGTCCTTAAAATAACTTTAATTATCACCCTGGGTGACTTAACTTTTTCGGCCCCAAAACTGCATGCAAGACCACTGAAGAATTATGACACTTACCACTGCTACCCATACAACTTATGTCAACTGGGCCAAATTGCTTGTTTATTGAAAACTGTTAATAAGATGATGCTATGATGCTGTGGGATTCTTAGATCCATCAATACTGTTCATTTTGTGATGGAACCTCGGCAAATCGCACATGTTAAAATTCAAACTTTTTTTCCCTTTAGAATTTTAACTAAAGTTCAGTAGATAAATGAAAATAATTTCTGAACTGCTTTTGTTTGTAGACAGTTCCTTCAGAAATAGCTCTTTATCCACATAAGGAATGCATTTCCTGCTTTGACTTGCACTCCAAAAATATATAATTTTTAGATTACAGGTTTGGGCCAATGAACTATTTTGTCAAGCTGTGCTGTCTTCAAGAACCACATCCTCATTGGTGCACATAAATTATGGAATGCAGTCAGGTATGAAAAAATGTATCAAAGTTAGCGCCCTAACCCCCTAAATTTACAACTTCTTCCAGTAGACAGTTTAGTATGTCTTGGAAGCTACATGGCAGAAGGTGCTGGAAAGGAAGGCGAGTGAGTTTGGCTGTTTTGTAGTAGGGAGATCCAGATGAGCTGTCAGGTATGAAGAAAGGTGAACTTAGAGCAATCTCCACAGCTAGATGATTCTCCTTTTTCTACTGGAAAGCAATGGTTCTCCAGATGTTGATGGACAACAACTCCCATCATTCTTCACCAGTGGCCATGTTGGCTGCTGCAGATGGGCGCTGGAGTCTAACAATAACTGGAGGGTCATAGGGTCACCACCCCTGAATTACTGCAAGGTGGTTATCACATATTTTGCTGATGCACACACACCACTGGATAGCGAAAGGCATAGCTCTCTCTACTTTCTGATAAAACAACATTTTCAGTGTACTGTATGCCACATCTCTGTATTCTTTTACATCAATGGCTTTTTCTTTTACATTATCACTAACCTCAGCCACCCTCACCTGCCTGGCTTCAGCCCAAGAGGTGGCCTCCTCCTTACTCTCAGTGTTGCCCTTGTAGGATGTAGCATGGAGGAGGATGGGGACAGAACTTAAATCTATTGGCTCTGCCTATCATTGCCTGTGGTCACTCCTGTCGTTGGCTTTGGCGCCACCTACCGTTGGCCTCCTGCCTTAAGCTAAGTAACAATCTCAAAAGTAGTCTGCTCCTTATTGTCCAATTGGATTGAAGGGTACAGGTCTGGTTTAATGGGTGGGTGCTGTCCCTGCATATTTCTTTCCCCATCAAAACCTCATTGTTTCATTTGATAATCAACCTTACTCCAGTTTCATGTTTTGATTGGGGGTAGGGGAACATAGAGCAATCTGTGTGCCTGAGCCAGATCTGGCTCAAATATTATCTAGCTCCTGTCACAGACAGCCATAACATCTGCTCAAGACCGCAGTGGTAAGGAGGGATTGCCATAAGGCTCTGGCAGGAAGCTCTGGGGTTTCCTTGTGGTGCTGATTCAGCAAACTCAGTAAGAAAGAGTCTGTTGAGTATGCTGAAGGGAACCATTTGCTGTTTAGGAAGACCACATCTTGTCTTCTTGTTTGTTTATTTCCAATATCTCAAGCCCAGAACCAACTGTAAACAATGCCTTGATAGTTCTCTTCAACCTAAGTTGCAATCACTGAGAATGCCGCATTTTGGCCACTGGACGTAAGTCTACCAAAAGAAGTTCTAGTTGCATTGGAAAGCATATCTAGTATCTCTCAGCATCATTTAATCTGTAAACGTGGGCGAGAAGACGAATGGTAGATCAAGTTTTCTAATTTCACCTTCATTTCACCTGTTGAGTGAATGTGCCAAGGGGGAGTGGAATCACACCTGCTGGCTCCTCAACTCCATATGTTTAGCTGAGAACCAGCTCCATGCATGTATATTGCATGCACGCGGGGTCTGTACATGCAATCAGAAAGCCTGGCTCAGTCAGGTTTCGTGACTGCAGTTGTACATGCATAAAGCCCAGTCATCTTTACCTGAATGGATGGAGGTCAGAGTAAGGGTCTGCAGGCATAATCCTGCTGCTCTTTTACAGAGTCAAACACCTGAAATTTTGAAGCTGAGCACAGAGCTATTGTGTAAAAATGGCCAAGTGAATGGAAAAAACTACTACTACTGTCTTATGCCTTTAACATCATTTTAGGTGCCTTACCAGATCAGACCATCTGTTCGTCTAACCTGGAAGCAGTTATCCAGGGTGTCAGACACAGGTGTTTCCTATCATCTGCTTCTAGGGGTGCTGGACAATTCCGACAGAAATGGAAATGGGAGCAGAAATTGCCAATATTTGCTTATTCATCCGGTGAATATG
Organism: Podarcis pityusensis; assembly: GCF_964106645.2. Taxonomy (NCBI): domain Eukaryota; kingdom Metazoa; phylum Chordata; class Lepidosauria; order Squamata; family Lacertidae; genus Podarcis; species Podarcis pityusensis. The sequence goes on along the minus strand of NC_138037.1, from coordinate 20,259,162 downwards.
ATCAGTATTTTGCTGTTGCTGCTGCTTTCAGTTTGCAAACAATATGTCAATTTATTACAGCTCTCCCATTTGCATTGAATTTCTTTAGCACTGAAAAGAATGTGATAGAATTTTACAATGTAATTTACCTAATTAAATAAATTGCCACAGTTGCCATGGTGGACAGCGAGATGAATAATGCAACTTTTGGTGGAAGATGAACTGCAGCAGAATGAAAGCAATGGTGCATGTAATGAATGCAGTGCTGAACAGAAAACGGTGCCTTCTTACATTGCTACCCAATTCTTCTAATTCACAGGTTATTAACCTGTGGCCCTTGGCCTAAGTTCAAGCAGGTGGCATGGAGGTAAATTGGGGCGGGGGAGCAGAATCGAGAGCAAGAGAAAAGAGGGTGACCCCAACCAGCTTCTGAATTGATCCTACCCACTTTTGGGACCAAGCTCATCCATACCTGCCCAACAGATTACTGCTGAGGGAATGCAGCCTTCCCTCAACACACACAAAAGTTATCCTATCCCTGTTCTAATGGAAGATGCCAGAGATTGAATCACACAAAGCAGGTACTTGACTGCGGAGGTATAACTTGCAGAAATCAGCGGGGGGGGGGGAGTTTCCCCAGGCGTGGGAACTCATTTCAACACCTGCAAATGTTTGCTGTCAAAGTTGTTTTTAAAGGGGTAGGAACAAGGGGCAGTAAAACAAATTGGTTATCCCATCATAATACACAACCAGTAAAACAAAAAATAAAATAAAAAATACCACTGCAAATCTCAGTATCATGTTCAGCCTTATTGCGTCTACCCATTTTGCAGCAGAACAAATGGATGCAAAGACAGCTTCACTGTCAGAACTTATTTTATCATGGCATATAGGTATGGGCCCGAATTATTAACAAAGCGCCCCACCTTGCGTGCCACATGATGTGAATGAGCACATATTACACAGCTGTTAAGAGTTTTTGTCATTGGTAGAATTTGTAAAAACGTTCCCAGAAGAACAAGTAAGTGCTACGAAAATCTTCTCCTGCTGATTTTTGCAGGTTATGCTGGCTAGGCCAGATTCCCTCCCCCTTCTCTCTGAAGAGCTTGCAGTCCTAGGTAAGAACATCCTTCCCCACTTACTGATTATACAAATTGTTAACTAGGACAATGCAGCAAGAGTATTTGCATCAGGCCTAGGATTATCAATCAGAGGGGATTGCCTTGGACTATTAGGAACAGCAAATTCAGGAAATGTTTGGATACCTTCTTATGTTTTGATATGTCTGAAGACATGAATGAATGTTTGAATGCATTCTTGCTGTCCATCAGCCTCTTAAATGGGACTTCCATATACAGTGGTACCTCGGGTTACATACGCTTCAGGTTACATACGCTTCAGGTTACAGACTCCACTAACCCAGAAATAGTGCTTCAGGTTAAGAACTTTGCTTCAAGATGAGAACAGAAATCGTGCTCTCGCAGCGTGGCGGCAGCGGGAGGCCCCATTAGCTAAAGTGGTGCTTCAGGTTAAGAACAGTTTCAGGTTAGGAACAGACCTCCAGAACGATTTTAATATTTAACCCAAGGTACCACTGTATATTGTGCAGCTCCCATTGATTTCAGCCGAGTTTCACAGAAAAGGCACTTGACAGATTTTGTCCATAAAAGAGGACAGGGCTCCTGAACCTTTAATAAAAGGTTCAAGCTATACAATTCTGAACTTCCCCTCTTCTGCATAACTATTTAAAGGCGCAAAAGCCCTATACTTTTTTATATCTGAACACCCTGAATTCAGAATTAAAGAGGCTAAGTTTATATACAAACAAACCCTAAAACAGTAGGTGCAATCCAAACTTGGCCAAAGTCAAATGCTTTTAAGCACCTTTGGTTCCAGTGAGAAATAATGAATGGGAACGCCACAATTACAATTGGTGAGACTGGAGCTTTTTCTGCTTTCATCCAGTGTTTCTCAGATTAAACTTATTTCTGTTTATTTTGGCAATGCTAAAGTTCTATATCTGCAGTATTGGATGCTTCTAAAGTGCAATTAGTGATAATTTCAACAAAGTATAATTAAACTGCCCCCCTTTTCAGGAAAATACTTCATGCATTTTAAAAGGAAGGTAGGATTAACCCTCCACACACACACATACACACACGGAGATTTCAGTTGAATATTTAAAATATTCCATCGGTCTGAACTCTTTGCAAGCAAACTTTGCACAGTCTGTAAGTAATTTTTGCTTTGACCACAAAAAATACATTGGTGAGGGGAGGAGGGAGGGGGGCATTTCCATTTCTATTTGAAATGAATCACAAAACTAGCAATTTAAAGGTTTTTTTTCTTTCCTGAATATGGATTGTGGGGAGGGAACAGCAATAAGTATGGTTTCTGCTTTGCTAAATTTGTTACAGAGGGGAGAAAAACCCCTCCAAAAACCTTTAACTCTTTTGGATCCCGAAGGTTTAATATCTGCAACTGGGGATACCTCCTGGTCCTGGTACTTGTGTCATCACCCAACCCCGATATACAGGAATTTAGCATGTCAACTTCTTACTGTGATTTCACCAAAAAGGGAAAAACTTTGCTGACTGAATATCTGTGAGTCAAGCTTTGATGAAAAGACTCAGAAGCAGGGCCAAAAGGAAAGCTGGTATGCCTACATGTAACAGTGAGGGAGTTTTACAGGTGAGCAAACCATGTAACTAAAATGGACAATTATACACGAAACTGAATGGTGGGAGATTCAATAAAGGCCAAAGGATACCTTTGTCCTTTGTCAGACAAAAAAGTTTGAGAACCACTCCTCTAGACATCCTGCATTTTCGTGCTAAGCTGTGGTTTAGCTTCAAATTATGTGCAAACAGATCATTGCCTACCACCTCAGGTTCCTTTTAAAATTCCCAATGCTATCTGTATTATTTAAAATTAGGAATATTAGTCATTGTGTTTAAGGGCAATAGAAGATAAACTGATGTGGGGGGGACAAAGCCAAAGGGTGTACACCATGCACAGCACATGTCTAAGCAGGAGGAAAGTTGTGTCTGAATATACGTGCAGACTCAGAGTCCCTGCATCACTCCCATCATTTAAGGAAAGAGTGTGGAATTAGTATATATTAGAAACCCACTTGATAAACCACAAGATAACGTACTGAGTCTTCAGAATTCACATTCCCGGCTGTTCCAACTGCACAGTCTTACATGCAATATGAGACAAAGAATACTAACAAGGCTCCTGGAGCTATGACCTAAAGGGACCTGGAAACGCAACCATTAAATTCATTAAGAGCCAGCGCAGTGAAAGTGTTGCATTTGGCATGTCTCTGCATATACTGTCTGGGTTTCTGGGCTTCCCCTCCGAGATTATCATTCCGGGCAGTAGACGAGAAACAGGAAGAAAGAGAAAAACACTTTAGACTAAATGGCACATTGTCTCCCCCGAAGATCTAGCACGCTCCTGCTTCAACGGAAAGAGGGGGGAAACGCGGATGCCACACATACACACCCTAAGCATAGAGCTTGTGCCTCAGTGAAATATCAGGGAGTAAAAAGAGAAAGTAACCCCCAAATAATAATGGGAATCAAACATAAATGGTGGTAGTTGGAAATATTTCCTAAAGCACCCCTGAGTTGCAGTGCAGTGCAGATAAATTAGATCAAGGTTTGGAGTGCCACTGCCCCACATCTGACAAACAGATGGGAAATGCAAATACCATGGTTATGTGAATGAAAAATGGAATATGACTCTTCCAACAATAGAAGTATATCTCTGCTTGCAAAATACTAGAAATGACTAGAAATAGGAAAGAGGTATTGACAAGATGCTATCAAGAATGACTCAATACAATTGTATCTGCCACAGGTGGCTGCTTTGGGTGGGTGGGTGAGTCAATTGGATAGAAAGTGTAGCATATAAGTATCTGGGATATTTTTGATTTATTATCCACTCATCTCACCTTTCTTCCGAAGATCTGAGGTTGTTATATATGACCATCCCCGCGTCCATTTCATCCTTACAGCAAGTCTGCAGGGTAGGTCAGGCTGAGAGATTGTGACTGTTCCAAGGTACTCTGTGAGCTTCGTGACTGAGACTTGAACCAGTTCCCCCCATCCAAAACTCCTCTTGGTGCATCACACTAAGTGTGCAACAAACCAAGCTTGGAGAACACAAAGGGAGACTTCTGCCTTCCTGATGTTGTTGGAGTTCAACTCCCATCAACCTGGCCAGTGGTCAGGGGTGATGGCAGCTGTAGTCCAGCAACATCTGGAGGGGACCACAATGGCTATCCCTGGCATATTTTAACTCTGCTGAATTTCTGAAAATTGTGCCTAATTTTCCAAGGGAAACACAAACCCTGGGTGAGCACCTGCAACCCCTGAAGTCTTGCACACCACTCAGTGGAGATTGGGGTAGTGTGTAACAATAGATTGGTTTTAATTGTCATGGGGTTCCCTCAAATAATCCTGAGAATCGCAGTTTGAGGAGGCTGGAGAGAATAATCTGAGAGCAGGCCATAGTTCTCCTCACAGTTCCCAGAGTCTTCTGAGGAGAAGGAGTTATTGTTAACTCAAGCTGAATTATGTGGAATGAGTATGCTGCAGGATCCATATTCTGCTAAGTCAAACTCACTTTCATTCTCTTCCTCTCACATAGACAGACAGACCCGTTTAGTAGAACCATACGAGGGACAAAGCTTTGCCCATAGGGCACTGGATCCAGGCCCAATCCTTAATTAATCAAAGCTTCTTCTTCAAAAAAAAAAATCAAGCAAAAGACAATTGGATTTGTCTGATGTCACTCCGCCCAACCCTAACCATGGCCTCTGACCTGAAGACTTTAATAATACGGAAGAGGCACAAAGACAACCTTTCCAGGTCAGGCCTTGCCACTGGGCAAATCAACCCTCATAACGATCATAGCCAAGCTCTCTTCCCCGCTGCATACATTAAAGTTAATCCACTTGCTATGTCTATCTCTGAACTTTCTCTCCCTCTCGGCACTGCACTGTGGTGCTTCCATTAGCCTAGAGGTATCTGGGGATGTGCTCTGAGGTACAATAGTTATGCTGGTAAAGGCTGGTTCAGCAGTTCATGACAGCAGCTCTAGAGATGGAAAGATAAGCTGCATTGTAGAGTCAGAGGAATCCGTAACAAAGCCAATTTGACACATGCTCCATGAGGGCCTGGATCTGCCGTCCTTCCCAGCTGTCCCCAGCCTGCCATCTGAGGTGACTGCCTCATCAAGGCAAATGGGTAGGCCGGCCCTGGATGTTGTGTTACATTGGCAGCTCCTGGCTGCTGTCCTGCTCTTACCAGCGCCATTTTCTATCCCTTTTTGTACCAGACTTTTTGTGGTTAGAAAAAATGATGGGATAATTACATGAGAAAAGGCAGGATAAGAGCCAAATTTTGTGCAAAGAAACAGCCCACCTAGAAGAGCTCTTGGAATAGGGCCATCATTAAACACATGCAAGCTGCTGTGGAAAGAGGCAGTCCTTCAGGTAGAGCACTACAAACTGCTATAATGTGTGGGTCGCAACCCTTGCCATTAGCTTTTGCTATTGGCTCAGCTCCTGACCTATCGCATGCTACCTGCTGATCCACTAGCTGCAACCCCCTGGTAGGCCTCACTAGACTCCTCTGCTGATTCCACATGGCAGCATCCCTTGAACTCTCAAGGGGCTTAAGCTCAGAAGACCCAGCAATGCTAATTGGTCTTCAATTCATCACAAGATCCTTGGTTTGAGTTGTGGTGGTGGATAGCTCATTGGAGGTAACAGGTTTACCCCCACTCACAAGAAGACCCATCACAAAGTGAGAGGCAATGGGTGGAGTAAACAAGTTAGGTCATAGGTTGAGTTCACATTGTGAGATCTAGGCAAGAAGTTACGAGCACTCTTATGTTCAGTAACCACTGAGAAATGGTTGGCTGTATTCATGTCATATAATTCTCATGCATTGTGGAAATCAGACAATACAAAATACCATTTAATAAGTGCTATTAATACAAGCATTGTGGAATGCAGACATATTAAATACTGTTTAATAACTGCTAGTTGACAATAGGGAGATCACGTAGTGCCGATATATGAACGCCCGTATTGCCGACAACGCTTTTCCTCCATTGTCGTGATTGAATGAAACTAAGAATTATATTCCATTGAGTCAATTTACAGTTAAGCAATCTTGGCTCTCAAACATGTTTTCCTCATTCTAATCCAGACCACCAGTAGATATATTTGGCAATTAATATAATTGAGGTAAGTAACTCCAGCTGTATCGTGTTACTTATTAGCTCTAAAGTTTCAGTTATCTGGAGAAGCCTGGCTGGGTTGCTACCATCTCCCACAAATTCTCCTTGGGGAGTTAATTTGCTGGCGCAGATAGCTGGGTCCGTATCTACAGAGTTTAAGGAAGGATATGCAAGCAGAACTTTTCTGGTCTCTGGACCACGAAGAGGTTGAGGGCAACACTCCCTAAACTATCTGCATGTGTAACACTAAAATCTGGCAACCTAGCTCAGCTTTTTACCAGGCAGCAATCTCCCATGAGTCTTGAAGTATTTGGCAATAAGAAAATTCATGTTGTGATGGGTTTTATAATGTTTATTGAAAGCAAAAGTATTTCCCTCCCACTCACAAAAATCTGTGGATCTCCATGTTTTTAATATGATTGAGTGTTTTTATTATTGTATTACATTTTCATTGTGAATCGCCTTGGGACTTTTGGTTGTGGGAAGCGAAACATAAATTCAATAACCCTAACCCTAACCTAATCTCTTGCAGGTCAGCATTTTGTTATTGATCTTCTCCACTGTTTCTGCCTTTTGCATTTTGGCCATGTATGACCTTGTGATAGGGATACGGGGTTTGGTCTGAGCTTGCACTTTAATCTGAACCTGCTTAATTTGCAGATTTGAGAACTGATGGGAAAATGTGTTGAACTGAGTAACCTGGAGATAAATTGAAACTAACAGATTCATACATCCCTACCGTAGACGGTGCCACCAACGTGTGTGTATTTCTAAATAGCTCAGTTGGTTAGAGGGTGGTACTGATAATGCCAAGGTTGAATATTCCTGCATTGCAAGGTGTTGGACTGGAAAACACACACACACACACACACACACACACACACGGGGGGGGGTGATTATATAATGCTTGTAGATTCAGGTAGGTAGCCGTGTTAGTCTGACACAGTCAAAATATATATAAAAAATTGTCCAGTAGCACCTTAGAGACCAACTAAGTTTGTTCTTGGGATGTGGGTGGTGCTGTGGTCTAAACCACAGAGCCTAGGGCTTGCTGATCGGAAGGTCGACGATTTGAATCCCTGCGACGAGGTGAGCTCCCGTTGCTCAGTCCCAGCTTCTGCCAACCTAGCAGTTCAAAAGCACATCAAAGTGCAAGTAGATAAAGCGGGAAGGTAAAACGACATTTCCGTGCACTGCTTTGGTTCACCGGAAGTAGCTTAGTCATGCTGGTCACATGACCCGGAAGCTGTACGCCTGCTCCCTCGGCCAATAAAGCGAGATGAGCACTGCAACCCCAGAGTCGTCCGTGACTGGACCTAATGGTCAGGGGTCCCTTTACCTTTTTTAAAGTTTGTTCTTGGTATAAGCTATCGTGTGCATGCACACTTCTTCAGATAAAAAAAAGCTCTCCACGCTGTGTATAATTAAAACTGAAGATATACATAAAACCACCATAATTTAAAAAAATATTTTAAAATGTATACAGGTTTGTGATCCTTAAAAGCCAAGATAGAATCAATAATACTTTTTCTTTCTTTAAATTTTTTATTTATTATATAACCACAAACAACAGGTTCTTATAAACACATTGCAGACGTTATTTACTCAGTCGTAGCTACACACACACACACACACACACACACACAGAGTATGCTTTTTTTCTAAAACAAATGTTTTGGGGTACTCTCATTTTGGCTCAAGGAAATCACCATTTTATAGTTTAAACTGGGAAAAATAAATACAGTTAATGGACAAAAGTACAAAGATTCACAAAATGTTTAGGGGTATGTGTACCCCGCATCCCCACAGGAAAAAGCACTGCATATACAGGGCGAGTCTTTTAAAAGAGGCCCCGTGGAACATGTGGACTTTGTATCCATGGAGCCTCTTTTTTTTTTTTTTTTAAACAAACTCTCTTTTCCATTTCCAATTTTACATTACTTATTTTCTAGACTTCCTCAAACCTCCCTCTTTTGTATTCCAGTCCACATTATTTGTCCAGCAGTTTCTTTTCCACTTTTTTAATCCCAATCTTTAATTTAATAAAATGTTAAAATATATAACTTCAACTTTTTTTAAAACCTAATCCTTGATCTTAATATCATATAACTTTAAAAATTTTCCCTTTTAATATCAAATTTCCATTTCTTTAAACATCTTTAATCTTGATCTTTAATCTTAATCTATCCTTAACTTTAACCTGTGCAGCTGGAAACCACTTGTTTTCAGTCCAACATCACTCTAACATTCCTTAATTTTGCAATGTTTCTGAAGATAGTCTTTGAATTTCTTCCAGTCTTCCTCCATTGACTCTTCTCCCTGGTCACGGATTCTACCAGTCATTTCCGCCAATTCCATATAGTCCATAAGTTTCATCTGCCATTCCTCCAGCGTGGGAAGTTCTTGTGTCTTCCAATACTTTGCGATGAGTATTCTTGCTGCTGTTGTTGCATACATAAAGAAAGTTCTATCCTTCTTTACCACCATTTGGCCGACTATGCCCAGGAGAAAGGCCTCTGGTTTCTTAGGGAAGGTATACTTAAATACCTTTTTTAATTCATTATATATCATTTCCCAGAAAGCCTTAATCTTTGGGCACGTCCACCAAAGGTGAAAAAATGTACCTTCAGTTTCTTTACATTTCCAACATTTGTTATCGGGCAAGTGATAGATTTTCGCAAGCTTGACTGGGGTTATGTACCACCTGTATATCATTTTCATAATATTCTCTCTTAAGGCATTACATGCCGTAAATTTCATACCTGTGGTCCATAACTGTTCCCAGTCAGCAAACATAATGTTATGTCCTACGTCCTGTGCCCATTTAATCATAGCCGATTTTACCATTTCATCTTGAGTATTCCATTTCAGCAGCAAGTTATACATTCTTGACAAATTCTTAGTCTTGGGTTCTAACAATTCTGTTTCTAATTTGGATCTTTCCACCTGGAAGCCAATTTTCCTGTCCAATTTAAATACCTCCATTATTTGATAATAATGAAGCCAGTCTCGCACTTTGTTTTTTAGTTTTTCAAAACTCTGCAATTTCAGTCTATCTCCGTCTTGTTCCAAAATTTCCCAATATTTCGGCCATTTGACCTCCATATTGACCCTTTTCAAGGCTTTCGCTTCCATTGGTGACAGCCACCTTGGGGTTTTATTTTCTAGCAAATCTTTATATCTTATCCAAACATTAAACAGCGCTTTCCTGACAATGTGGTTTTTAAATGCTTTATGTGCTTTGACCTTATCATACCATAAATATGCATGCCATCCAAATACGTTATTAAAACCTTCTAAATCCAAAATGTCAGTGTTTTCAAGAAGTAGCCATTCTTTCAACCAGCAAAAAGCTGCTGATTCATAGTACAGTTTAAGGTCTGGCAGGGCAAATCCACCTCTTTCCTTTGCATCCGTTAGTATTTTAAATTTTATTCTGGGTTTCTTGCCCTGCCAGACAAATTTTGAAATATCTTTCTGCCACCTCTTGAAACAATCCATTTTGTCCACAATCTGCAAAGTTTGAAACAAAACCAACATTCTAGGCAATACATTCATTTTTATCGCAGCAATACGGCCTAGCAGTGAAAGCTTCAAATTTGACCAAATTTCTAAATCTTTTTTCACTTCTGACCAACATTTTTCATAGTTATCTTTAAATAAATTCCCATTTTTTGCTGTCATGTTAATCCCCAGGTATTTAACTTTCTTAACCACTGTTAAACCTGTCTCATTCTGAAACCTCTCTCTTTCAAACGGTGTTAAGTTTTTCTCTAGAACCTTGGTTTTTGACTTGTTCAATTTAAATCCTGCCACTTGACCAAATTCTTGAATCAGTTCTAAAACTCTTTTAGTACTAGATTCTGGCTCCTGTAACGTCAATACTAAGTCATCTGCAAATGCTCTCAATTTATAGTGTTTAGTTCCAACTTCCATGGAGCCTCTTTTAAAGGACTCACCCTGTATATCTCTACAAGGTATACTGATAAAGTAATAGAACAATAAAATAGATGCTGGAGACAATATCCACAGACCAACTAGTGGAGTCTTCTTCTTTGGAGGTCTTTAAGCAGAGGCTTGACAACCATATGTCAGGAGTGCTCTGATGGTGTTTCCTGCTTGGCAGGGGGTTGGACTCAATGGCCCTTGTGGTTTCTTACAACTCTATGATTCTATGATTCTAGTGTCTATACAGCACACAAACTGACCCTTATATAAACAGAAAAATCAAGCATTTACCAGTATATCATTATATATCCAGCAACTTTAAAGTAAGGTCAAATTTCCTAATTTTGATAGGGAAGGAATCAGCTAAACACAAAATACCAAAACCAAATCTTATTTTATTCAGATCCATCTATATACAGGGGGTGGGGGGGGGGTGTCCATGTTCTACCTTATTCACATACATAATTAAATCAAAGCATACTGAAATAAATGTGTTTGCTCTGGAAATCCATAGGGTTTTTGTTTTTTGCTGTTGTTAATTTCTCTAACAGGGCTGCTTGTTATACACTTTGTTATACCAGTATGTGATATTTGCTTCGGTGAGGTCCCTCCAGAAGTGGGCTACGAATCAATAATACTTTTAAAACAGTTATAGGTAGCTAAATTATATGTCTGGATAGACTTTCCAAAATAAAAAAGTTTTCTGCTGGCATCCAAAAAACCCACACCGAAACTGAGTGCTCCTGCCCAATGTCAATTTATCAGGTGAAGGGGGCATGTAGCCAAGAAAAATCTACCGCGAGATCTGTTGTCTTAAGTACAAGTGCCACTCGGTCATGCCTATAAGCCTTCTGATTTACTTCTTGTTTCAGCGTTCCTTTCATAGATAATTCCAATAGCAAGAGATTCTTCTGCAGTTAAATCCCAGGGCTTAGGCACGCAAGGAGCCTCGAAGGGCTTGGAACATAATACACTGTAATGCAAAGCTGTAAATATTAACTTGGTGGAAAACTGTTTTATCAGTGTTCTCTTGGAAGCAGGGATTAAACTGGTCATTAAAAGCTATTTCATACATTCCACTGTAAGGAGTTTTTTAAAAAACAAATCAAAACAGACAAAAACTGGGCAGCGGTGTGATGCGATAAACACTGCTCTGGGACTGCGAAGGAATCTTCCAGTGATTAGGCAGAATTTACGAGATAAAGACAGTTCCCCAGTTGGAGATCTTCCCTTGGGAAAAAGAGAGCTTTTATTGATAACATTATAATAACTTTCCCAAATAAAAGAGGGGAGTGCTGGTGGGTCTTGAAGAACCAAGATTTCCCACTCAATAGTATGCAAGTTTTCCGGACATGATTGTAGCTCTTTTGAGCTGACATCATTTCCTGTTCTATCCTCGTCTGGTACAATTTGGATTGCCAGCGCCAGAAATAAGTTCCCAAAGCAAGATTTCTACTAGGGAAGGGTTTGGGAGACAGTGGATCAAATAAATAAATAACGGCAAATTATGCTGGGCTGAGTTGTGGTTTGGCACAGTGACATCCTTTGTCTTGAGGAGTCAGTACTTATTAAAAAAAAAAAAGTGCCAAGGGAAAAGGGAGGACACTTTCTTAAAAAAACAAAAAAACAACCCTATTATTCCAGTGACAGAACTTGGAGAACAGCATGGAATGGTCCAGAGAGGATACAGTAGGGCATTCTTTCTTAATTTCAAAGCTTAGTAACCAAGCTCATTTCTCAAGACTAAGGTCAGTGTTTAGTTTGCCTTAAATAAGGAGTAGTGAACCTCAGGACCAGAGGGTCAAATACACATCTCCTGACCTTTATATTCAGCCCTCAGACTCTGTCCATCCCACGCCACACCCATCTCCCCAAGCCACAGTTCTGTTCCACACCCCACTTGAGTACTTTTGCCTGGATTGTGTCCTTGAACCAGTTTCTTTCCGGGCCCAATCCAAGGTGCTCACATTAGTGTTTAAAGCCCTAAATGACTCAGGCCCCAAATACCTGTAAGACCGCCCCTTCCCTACAGACCCTCTTGGGTGCTAAGATAGGTCAGTGGGGCTCTTTTAGTTGTTCCACTACCCTCAGAATTTTGGGTGGTAGCGGCCAAGAAGAGGGCATTCTCTGTGGCAGCTCCTAAGTCTTTGGGACACCATCTTCCCATTTTTTCTTGCGAGAGGACCACAGGATTGCACTGTGATCTCACACAATTTTGTGTTGCAACCCCTCCCCACCCGAAAAAGCACTTTTGGGAGGACACAATGCCCAAAATGGCACGTTTTGGGGGCACCATGCAAAAAAGGGGGAAATCACAACATGAAATCGCATGAGATCATGGTGCCCAAAATGGCTGTTGTCCTCTCATGGGGAAAAATGGGATGTCCCAGTTTTTTCCAGGACACCTGCAGGATAGGGTATATTTTTAGGACTCTCTCTAAATCAACTTAAAATTACAGAAATAAATGGTTTTTAATATTGTGTTTTAATAGTTGTGACATGTTAATCATTATCTTGCTTGCCTGAATGGAAGATGGAGGTTTGTGTGCATGTAGAAAACTCTGACTTCTTAGTGGCTGGAATGTAATTAAGAATCGCATAAGAGTCCACCCACTTTCCCCTCTGGCCCTGCCACCAACAGTGTGCAGCCCCTCCAAAGGTTTGGCCCTCAGGCTGAAAGCAATTCTCGACCCTTGCTTCAAAGTAAGCATAGAAGCTACCAGAAAAAACCTGAGTTAAATGTAGGGTTGGTTTTAATCACCCACCTTGTCTCAGAAACCTGAGCTGTGTTTTCAGCAAAAAATATATATGGAAGTCTGTCAGATACTTCAGAGGGATGGTATGGCCCTATTCCTCTACTGTTTACATCTTATTTATATGTGCCTAAGTTTCTCCTCACTTTTTCTTCCAAATGGAGGCTCTTGTTCAGTAAAGTTATGAGGATATCCTAAGAGTTCTGGGTGGTAGATTGGGCATCTCTATGGATTTGCTGCTGAGAAAAGGTGATTTTGAAACACCTTTTGATTTTGGTCCTGTTCAACACACATATTACGCCAGAGAAGGCAATCACAGAAGCGTGTTGATGATGTCCTTCTCACTCTTCTTCTCAATATAGTTTCTATGCAATAGAGTTTCTATGTGTTTCCAGTGCCTGGGTGGATTTTTATGAAAACAAATAATAATAACATGTAACAATGCTATGTTAGTGATCAATAATAGTGATATTATATAGCAGGCTTCCTCAACCTCAGCCCTCCAGATGTTTTTGTCCTACAACTCCCATGATCCCTAGTTAGCAGGACCAGTGGTCAGGGATGATGGGAATTGTAGTCTTAAAATATCTGAAGGGCCGAGGTTGAGGAAGCCTGTTATATAGCAACTCTATGTGTGTTTTGTGAAGTTCTGCTTTCGCAGGAGATTGGGCTTTTTTCTTTTCTTTTTTTGGTGGGAGTGTCGCTTAAACATCATCCTGAACTGTTGGGGAGTAGCAGACTTCCCACTTGCAACAAGAAGAAAACCTTCTCTCTCCCTTCATAGAAACCTCCTTCTTCATGGGAGACATGCCTCAGTGACAGAGCGCCAACTCTGCTGTACTGTACGCTGGAACAGAAGTAGATGGAAATCATGTGCGGTGCCTGCAGCTTTTGCTACCAGCAGAATTGTGTGGGAGAGGGAAAACAGTAGCTAGCCTCGAAGAGAGACATAACACAGCACCACTTGCCCTGGAAACTGAGAAACAACACACAGGATTGCCACCTGCTGGTGTCAGAGAGAAGAGAAGGCAAGGCGCTTTGTAACATCTCTGGAATGATGACCGCGGTTGCCAAGCTTGTACAACAAATCAAAGGCCTGAGATAATGCCAGTCTTGTGTGCGCTGCAATACATAAGAATCCCTGCTTGAAACGACTTTGCCTCTGGGTTATAACGGAGCCACAGAGAACGCAATGGGCCAGAAGGTTCCCACAAGTCTTCCTGTTCTGCCCAGTTGAAGCACCACGGACGGAGCCATCAGTAAAGATCCGCAGATCCATCTTGTCCTGAGAAAAGGGGAGGAGAAACAGTCACAGCTCCCCCACCCCTTCCCCAACAAACAAGTTATCTTTTCCAGTCTCCTGTAACTTTTTTTTTATTAAAAAAATTTATTGTTGGTAATAATTTTATGTAAACCGCTTTGTGAGGTCTGCCTGAAAAGTGGCATATAAATATGGCAAATAAATAAATAATAATCCAGGAATGGTGTGCTTATGTGTGTTGGGGGGGGGGCTTCTGGCACCTGGGAATTGCTAATAGAAATTCTTAATAGCAATGCAGTGTGTTCTCTGAGTGTTCAGAGCATTGTATATATACACACGCACAATTTCAGATGCCTTCATCTGCCCCAGCTGCAAAAAACGTGTCTCTCCTCTACAGCCACAGCAGGAGCTGTACTCTTCCAACAGTTTGACTTCATCCCCAAAGGCACACTCCTCCATTATCTCCCAAGACAGACGGATGACAGCAAAGCAACCAAAACCGAAACACAAAAGTTGACAGGACTCTTGTACCTTTCAAGAGTTGTGTAAAAGAGGGCTATTCAGTGCATCTTAAGGGTCCTATAGAGGTGAGGAAAGCTGCACAGCAGTTGCATGACTATTCAAGTCAAATTCATTTGTGCAAATATTTTCAGTGCAAGTTTCAGAAGCCTTAAAAATAAAGTACTCCAGTTTCACTTCTTTTGCCGCATCTCTTGACAGCTGGTTTAATGCAGTTTTGTTGTTTTGTTTTGTTGTTTTGTTTTGAGGAGAGTGTTTCTTCTTGTTTGGCCATGTAATCCAACCAGTCCTTGGTATAACCACATCACGGCACTATGCAGCCAGTCAAATTTGATACATGCCAATATCACAAAGCCAAGTCAGAGTAAGGACAAGGCTGAATGGGAGAGCATTTTCACTCCATTTCACAGGTCTCACAACTGGCACTGAAAAGAGGAGGCATGCTCCCATTAAAAAACAGTCATATCCATTTCAGTTCAAACCTATCAACATCACAGGTTCCGAGCCCTCCTATGTACCAGGATCCTCCTCTCCCTCAGACATCCTTATGTACACTATTCCTGTAGGAACGGCCACTCTTGTTATCCATTTATTGCAAATCAGAGAGGTTTCTAAAACAAGTACATTTTGCAAATTTAATGTAGCATTGAACGCTGAGTAAAGATTAGTTGGCTACAACCCCTTGAAATTAAAGCACCTGTTGGTCATAGCCATTCATTTCAGTGGGTCTACTCTGAGTAGGGCCATTGTATCAGAAGTACTATTCTAAGCGTAGGTAGGAAAAGGCTGCACCTCTTATCTCAATGAACAGGAAGAATGAAACATAAGACAGTTCCAGGGAAGCACAAAGAACAGCAGTAAAGGAAATTGCTTCCTGTCTCCAAAACATGGCCTTGTGAAAACTTGTTGGTTTTGTCATTGGTCACGTTCGAACACTTCCTCCACATTCAGGCCCAAAGAGTAGAGAGGCCAGCTGAGAAGATGCAGATTCATTCTGCAATGAACTGACACTGGCCTACTTGTTTGAATTTTACATTCAAGAGACAGGAAGTAGCACAATGAGTAGGAAAAGCCTATTAAGGCATCTCTTTTTTGCATTGCATTATTGGTTAAAACAACCTTTTATACTAAGCTCCCTCACTTGCAGCCCAGAATCACTGCCAGCATTATTTTAAACCATCTTTTTATCCCAGCAATGCCGCTTATTCACAGGAAGCACCCTCCGCAGAATAAGAGACAGCCCATCATTAAACAGAATTCTGCTCACAAATGTGCTGTCATCTTGTTGAGTTGGTTCCCCACTCCACTCCACTCCATAACATTTTCAAAAGGATGCAACCCAACACCAAATTATAATTGCCAAAACGCCATCGGTTTTCAATAAATGTTATGCATGTGCAACTGGCAGGATGACAAGTGCTGAAGATGCAAAGGTGGAGAGCTGGTCTATGATTCCCAAGACTTGGCCCATTTGTAGTTGTCTCCAGGTCGCAAGGGGAGATAGCTCTTCAGTAAGGTTTTAAATCAAGGTCAGCCCCACCATTCGGAGGAGTAAGACACCTGCCTCAGGCAGCAGATGCTGGGAAGACATTTGTGTGTGATCCACAGTCTTCCCTGCATTCCCTAAGGAGAGATGGAGGAGAAATTAAGTTGTGTTCAGATTTCTAAAATGAACCTACCTAATTCAGCCTTTCAGAAACGAATAGGAGAAATGAAACACAGTGATCCTTCAAAATTAACACTTGTCTGAATTTTGGTGATGCTGTTCTCCAACTAAATAATGTGAACAAGGATGCATATATGGGGAAACCGTGCATTAAAATGCAACTATTAGAGTGAATAAATAAAATGCTTTATACTAGGGGGAAATTGCTTGCAATGATGTGTGCAACAGGCAAGCTTTCGCAGAAAGGTGCTTATATTTGGAGAAATTTGCACTAAGGGGCTGATGAATTTTTCTTGGTTTGTGCTTGGTTTTGTTTCTTTAAAAATAGAAACTGATGCAGAAATGTTGAGAGCTGAGCTTAAAAATGAGAAATTGAAAATGGCAAGTTGGTCTATCCCTACCCCTAAGGGCCCACCACCAAAGTTTAAATAACTTTCAACAGCAAATCCAGTGAACTTTGGATGTGAAATGGGGAATAGTGGACTACCTCGTCCTTTACCCCATGTTTCCAAAGGCAGAGAATATGCTGGTGTGGAACCCCAATACCATATTCATCACTAAGCACCACAGGTGCATGCAAAGAGATTTGCTGGCATCCTCTCTAGACAGCTAAAGTGGGGCACAGGATAGGACTGCACAGCAAAGGAGGGAAAGAAAGACTAATATGGTATATTAATCTATAGAGCTCTGTTCTGCTACTCATTTAAATGTATGCCACCCACCGAATAGTAAAGAATGCATTTGAAGGTCCCAGTCTTCAAAGAGACCTTATTGAGTTGGCAGAAGATTAAAAGACAATGTCAGAGAACTGCTGGCCATCTACATTGGAGGGGGATTTTAAATCCCTCCCAAGACTCATTAGTCTGGCCACTATAGGAAAAAAAGCAGAGTGAAATCAAAAGCCTATGCAGCAGCGTCTTGACAGCACTCTAGAATCTTCTTGATTTAACATGCAGCTCCTTTCGGCCAACACATTTCTAACGGAAAGGTCATACGCCACTTATATAACAGAAGCTCTCTACGTACAGTATATAAAACATTAGAAAGCAGTCTTTGAAATTCCTGGGCAAATCCTTGTGGGAGATTATTATACCCTGTTGTCATAAATTCTTCGAAGGAGCCGAAGCTTTTAGATCTGGTACTAAAGAAAGGGAGGCAGAAAGATTTAAGTAACATCAAAGGTGAATGGTTCCAGGTTCCAAACATTATAACTTTAAGGTTCTGCCTCAGAGTTT
This sequence comes from Podarcis pityusensis, assembly GCF_964106645.2. Classification (NCBI taxonomy): domain Eukaryota; kingdom Metazoa; phylum Chordata; class Lepidosauria; order Squamata; family Lacertidae; genus Podarcis; species Podarcis pityusensis. The sequence continues at coordinate 20,241,543 of NC_138037.1, read as the reverse complement.
AAAGTAGGCGTTTGCACAAAGTGAGCTGAATATGACACTGTTCTGGGAAAAACAAGACCCAGATCTCTATTGGTGGGCAGAGCAATCTCAGATCAGATTCGTTTTCAACTTGGGCTGAGCCAAAATATTCATGCATTTTTATTTTTATGAAAGTTTATGGCAGTGCTTAAAAATATCTCTTTGGGTTTGGGAATTTAGTCACTTGAAACATTCCCCCCATTTCGGTCTTTTTTTCTTCAGTACTCCCTGCAAAAATGCTTGTTATTAATTGAAACTGTCCTCCTCACTTTCAATTGCCCTCACTTGCCATCAGCACTAACATCATACACTGGGTTGTACAATGTATTTACTATGTTGTATTTACTATGGGATTCCTGATTTATTGGCATTGTGCATGGGACTAATCCTGTAAGGAAAAAGTAGGCAGCAGAAACATGGAGCTGAAACAGCAGCTGCCAGGGGAAACAATGGCACCACACAAAGCATGAATAAAATGGATTGTAATTTATCTCCTTTTTTTGCTTTGAAATCCCAGCGTTTCCTTTGTTCTGATTAGCAAAGTCTTTAAGATCATAAATAGAGCACCTTGTAGGACAGTTTGTCTTGCTAATTTAAATAATCCTCGAGGAGTTAAATCAGAGCATTGCCTCCTCTGCAGTTAAGATACTGCTGCTACATTTATGTGCATCTCGGTATTGTGAACAGACTTTGAAAGTGATGGAGAGGAAATCAAAGTCTCAGGCGTGCCAACTTGGCTCCGCAAATGTGGGTGCCTGGGGCTGTGGGTGCCATGCAGTGTGCATGGCCCTGGCACTGAAATTTGTGGGTGCCCGGTCCCTTCATGGGAATTTTGTGGGTGCTCGGGAACCCAGGGAGCTGGCACCTATGCAAAGTATCTCATGCTAGGCCTCAAGCTCAGAGCAGGCCTTGAGCTTGTGAATTACAAGATGACAGATGGATTATTCTGCCTGGACACTCAATGGGGCTCTAGCCAAAGGAAGGAATTAGAAGTAGACAAGTGAAGCCATAGAGGGGTGGCTGGTGCCAAGTGGGGGCAGGGAGGGAAGACTGGTAGCCCAGCAATAGGTGGAGCCAGAGCCAATGACAGGTGAAGCCAACTACAGTGGTACCTCTGGTTATGAACTTAATTCGTTCTGGAGATCCGTTCTTAACCTGAAACTTATCTGTTCTTATCCTGAGGTACCACTTTAGCCGGTGCGCGATTTCTGTTCTCATCCTGAGGTAAAATTCTTAACCTGAGGTACTACTTCCAGCTTAGTGGAGTCTGTAACCCGAAGTGTTTGTAACCTGAGGTGTTTGTAACCTGAGGTACCATTGTGTTCCTAGTTTTTGTCCCCATCTTCTTCTCTGCTGAGTTATTCAAGGGCAACCGTGAGACTAAGAAGGAGGGAGCTAACAGAGAGGGCCACCCTCTGGATTGCGTTCTAGTAAGAAGGCAGGCAAGTAGAGGCTGGCTGAGGTGAGATGGAGGTTGGTGGGAAGGTGTCCCATTCAGTCTAAAGGGTCAGCCTCTATTGCTTCCTTTTGTTATGGGATCCCTATCAGATTCCTGTTGAGTAGGGCTTTCCCTGTGGATCTCCTTGAAGGACGACCTGGCCAGCATCTCAGCCTTGACCAAACAGTGTTGATAGCCCAAGATATTCAGGTGATGTGCATCCCTGGGTGCTAAGGTGGTCCAAAAAGGTTAGTTGGTGGTTGTGGGGACAGAACCCTTTCTTGACATAACAGCAGCTCTGGTTGTTTTTGTTAGTTTCTGTTTTGCCACTGAGCAGCTGCTTGGAGTCACAGGACTCTGTTTACATTCCAGGGCTTCCAGAATGTTGGAAGTCTCACTTATTTTTTAAAAAATCCTTCAGTGCTAGTGAAGGGTCCAGTAGCTTGTGCTTTAAGCGCAGGATCAGCCTGTAAATGTTAGAACTAACAGAAACATAAACAATTAAGCCTGCCCCAGCTTCCCTGAGCCACTTCCTCTGAGGGATTTTTCTTTTCTTCCCTCTACCCTCCCACTAGTAACTACCTCTTTCCGAGAGCCAGCTCAAGGCATTTTGCTGCCTGAGGCAAAGGACAAGACGTCCTCCTCCCTCAAGACACATATAGAAGCCAATTTGACTGGTAGTTGAATCTTACTCCAATACTGATGAAAGGACAGTGTCTTTCACTGCACTTGAGGGCAGCAGGCTAGCGTAGTGGGTACAAGGCAAGCCACATGGCACTTACAACACTGGCCACTCCCCCTATCTCAACATCTGCTGCCTGAGTCAGCTGCTTCACTCACCTCATCATAGGGCCGGCACTGTTCTTTGCCTCAGCCATGTCTGTTGCAGAAGCATCTGCGTGGCCTCTCATTATCCATCGGGGGAGAGGGGAGCTGTAACGAACACTACTTTAAAAGTAGGTAAAGACCTTTAGAAATATGAGTTGGCTGGTTTGGTCCCTGAGACCCAGCACTGGAGAGAGCAGGTGGGGGCCAATGTTGCCTTTTATCTCTGATCTCAGTGCTGTGGTGATCAGAGACAAGACTTCTGACAGCTCTCTAAAGATCCTCTCTAATGGCAGCCAGAGGGATCTTTTATCTCCTAAATCAGGAGATAAAGTGCTCCGTCTGCTCTTTAGATATCATTATCTACAAAACATACAGACAGCTTTATTACCTGATCGGATTGGCAGATAAAACTGCTGAGCAGCTGGCAAGACTAGTTGCTGCAGCTTGGCAGACCAGGCATGGCCCTCAGGCCTGCGCTAGATATATACACAGCTTTTGTGCTAGGCTCAGCTCCCAACTGTGGAGATCTGCTCCTGCGCCCATCCCACGTTGCTGAGCTCCAGCCCTAGCTGTTCTTCCAAGGTAAGTTCTACACCTGGATGCTGAGGACTTCACCTCCAAGCCTCCTAGATTCCAGTACCTGTGTCAGTTGGCATCGGTCGCTGTGATGTTCAGGCTGAAGAAAGCTTATGAAGCTCTCGAACGATCGACCAGGAGGGAAGGAACATGCCAGTCGGGCATGTGTCTCTGCCAGGGTCCTACTCGAGTGTAGGCTGAACTCCTGACGCACCTCAGCGGACACAATTCTGTGGACCTCTTGGGGCAAAATCTGTCACCTCTACTTCACGCCTGAAGCTGTGTCTCACTGTAATGGTTCTAGGGGTTGCTCGTGCGTAAGCCAGTGCAAACACCTGGCTGGATTACCTGAGTGAACCTTTTCTGTCCGGACAGCCACTCACCCGTGGCTGTCTCAATCGCTGGCAGAATCCGTCAGTGGGCGTTTCTTAAACTTCTTCCAGCAAAGAAGCTCTTTGACGCCTAGTCGCCTCCTACTCTCTCTGCGCGGAAGCCTTCTGCGCAAGGAGGGCGTAGGCAGCGGAGGACCTCTACTCTCCCCTCTCGTCCCCGGCAAGGAGTCATGGGACCGCCTTGCCGCTTCCCCCATCTGCCCCCCTTCTCCACTGGTGCTATGCTGATTCTCTTCCCCAGAGGATGGGCTGCCTCTCCCAATCCCGGGATGCTCTCCGGAATCCCTCTGGATTTTGCTCTCTCCCTCCGGCACTGATGGCAGTTCCCTGACACTCACAATACCACATTACAGAGCTGACCCTGTGGATCTGGCAGCTGATCTGAAACAGAGGGTAGAGCAGGTCTTCCCAAACTTGGGTCTCTAGCTGTTTTTGGACTACAGCTCCCATCATTCCCTAGCTAGCAGGACCAGTGGTCAGGAATGATGGGAACTGTAGTCCAAAAACAGCTGGTGACCCGAGTTTGCAAACCCTGGGGTAGAGGTAGAGGCAATTGTTCTCCCCCTGCAATCCCTGGTACCCCACATTATCCTGAGAATATGAAAATCCTCTGGTTCCTGATCTGAACTGCGGGGTGTGTGGGTGTCCTCCCCTAGATAGTCACATTATCCGATATTCCAGCCAGCCTGCAGGAGAGCTTAATCAGAGTGAAATAATTTATTTGCTCAAAGTGCCAATTCCTAACGGGCTTCTGTTTTATGGCTTTACAAATACATTTGATCGGCTTCGCCAGAGATCTGGTAGCTGCCAGGCTGCAAAAGGCGGTTGGGGAAATGGACTTTGCTGGGACTCTATTGCCAGGGATACCTCAGCCTGCCCTGGCAAAAATAGTTCTGGCACATCTCATAAATGTAACACTATTGCAAAGCCCACATATTTTGAAATCCAGAAACAACACTGTGTCACACTGCGTGTACGTAAAATTTTAGTGCCTTTTTTTTTTTGCCATACATACTCTCTCTCTCCAGGAAGATGATCTAAATGATCTCTTTCCATAAGTCAGATATAGGAATCTGGCACAGGTATCAGAATGACGAAGTAGAACAAAGGCCACCCATAGTGTGTGTGGGTAGTGTTTCTTTTTTTTAAAAAAAAAAAAAGCATTTGGAATGTAAAACAGATCATCAGTCAGGACTTAACGCTGTCTGTGTTGCAAGCTCTGTTCATGCTTCCAGAGTTAAAGAGATAGAGGCGTGCGGCTGCCTTTTTTTGTCTATTAATTACAAACGCTTTATAAACATGACCAGCGTTATCTAATTTAATAGTGCCACTCTTTCGCTTGCTGGTGAGGAGAGAGTGTCTGGAATCTCTCCTTCCGAAACAGACGGCCCAAGAGGGTGGGGTCAGACCAGAGTTTGATCTGGATTGTTCCCGTTTGTGGGGGGAGCAAAAGAGTGCCCAGATTCTGTGATCAGTTCCTGGATTTTATCTGAAATATCGACTGCATTATCTACACTCATGGGTACTGGGTTTCACAATGCCTTTTGAACCTTAGGAGCATAGGGAGCTGTTTTATTCTATTTATTTATCTATCTATAGCTAATCTATATATAGAAATAGATATATATAGATATAGATACACACACACACACATATATATAAAATTATTGGTTTTACATAAATTTATACGTTTTAACTTTAACCATTTCAAAGCATTAAAATAAAAAGGTTCTTTCGAACCTTCAGACTTACTCACTCACTCCATGGGTTCCATTTCCAAAGAAAATATTTTCTTTTTTCTTTTTCAGCATCTTTTACCGTTATTTATCTGTTATATATTTTCATAGTTTCCAAAGTTCATTTCACATTACAAGTGTCATTGCATCCCTGCCAATGATTTTAACTGTTTACAGTGGTCTTTTAAGCAAATTAAAAAATTGTTCCAGTCTTTTAGAAATACTTGATCTTCCTGGTTTCTGATCTCTCCCATCAGTGTCGCCTTCTCTGCCTATTCCATTAACTTGGCCTGCCCTTCTTCTCTGGTTGGCGCTTCTCCCTCCTTCCATCTCTGGGCTAGTGGAAGCTGTTTTATACCAGCCCAGACCATTGGGCCATTTGGCCGTCTACTCTGACTGACAAAAGCTCCTCAGAATCTCAAGCCCAGGTTCTTTGCATCCCACCTGCTGCCTGGCCCTTTTGATTGAAGATGACAGGGGTTGAACCCAAGACCTTCTGCATTCAAAGCATATCCTCTACCACTGAGCTATGGGCACTGGAGGCCCGAGAGATGCACTAAATGCCAGGGTGAGGAGGGAAGGCATTTGCCCAATCTAGGAGACAGAGTTGACAGCAGGAATGAGGGAGAAAGTCAGTTCAGTTCCCAATCAAAGGGGAAACTTGCCTAACTTCTGCTTTCTGAGAACCAAAGCACAGGCATCCTTCAAAATTTGCACTTGTCTGAATATTGCAGTGCAGTGTAGAAGAATGCACATACTAGTTTGAAGTGTGCATACAAAGACATATTTTTGAATTATGGTGCTGGAGGAGACTCTTGAGAGCCCCATGGACTGCAAGAAGATCAAACCTCTCCATTCTTAAGGAAATCAGCTCTGAGTGCTCACTGGAAGGACAGATCCTGAAGCTGAGACTCCAATACTTTGGCCACCTCATGAGAAGAGAAGACTCCCTGGGAAAGATCCTGATGTTGGGAAAGATGGAGGGCACAAGGAGAAGGGGACGACAGAGGACAAGATGGTTGGATAGTGTTCTCGAGGCTACCAGCATGAGTTTGACCAAACTGCGGGAGGCAGTAGAAGACAGAAGTGCCTGGCGTGCTCTGGTCCATGGGGTCACGAAGAGTCGGACACGACTAAACGATTAAACAACAACAACAACATACCAGCCAAGAGATATGTAGAAGAATGCACATACTAGTTTAAAGTGTGCATACAAAGACATATATTAGTGAAAATAAGATACAAAAAGGCATCATAACAGGAGAAATTGCTTTGCAAAAATGTGTACATTAGGCATACAAAAACGTGCCCATTCGGAGAAATTTGCATCAAAAGGCAGAAACATGGAGAGCTGAAACAAAGCAGGAGAAACCAAATTTGACAGGTTCTCCCATCCCTAGCTGACAGTGTCAATCATGACATAACACTGTCAGTTTTAGGAACTGGCTGATCTGCCCTTGGGGTAGACACTCCCCACCCAAGTCTTTCTTCACAGAAATTTGTGAACAGAGAGGCAGGCAAGCAACCGGGTAAAGAGACAGCCAATGAAGACACATTATGGAGAAGAACCAGACTGGATGGAGAGAGTGCCATTCAACTAAGAGATGCAAAACCTAATTCCAGACTGGCCATGTTGATGCCACGGCAGGGATTTAGGATTGTGCAGCTAGACAATTTGCTATAGGCAGGCATGTTGTGAAAAAGAAGTATCCCAGGTGCCTCTTTTTGCTTGGAAAGTTAGCAGCCTTCTCCCATGGAGAAAAGTATTCATTCTAGAGAGCCACCTATGCAAATCATGGTTAATGTGTTCACTGTGTGTTCACTGTGACTCAACAAAAAGTACTCATCTCCTGAACAACAAATCAGAGATGTTCTTCTGGAAACAGTCAATTTCCCTGAATCACCCGAGGCCTCCAGAGCCAAACTTTTAATATTACCCACAGTCAAAATGCATACTACCAGGATGTGGGGCTCCTTTCCCTCACAACTTCCTGCACATATGGGTTCTACCTGGTTAGTGGTTGGTGCAGGAAAATACTCTTGCTGAGTGTGCATCAACCCCACTGAATTGTCATTGATTTTCCAGAATTTCCTTCAAATGTTGAAAGTTTGAGGCTGCAACCCTAAACACACTACCTAGTGTCCCATTGAACACAACAGGACTTCTATGCAAATGAGCACACATAAGTTTGCACATTTATTCCCTGGCTACTCTAAGGTGGGAAGCTTTTTTTCTTTTCTTTTCCTTCCTAAAAGCCAAATAAATGTCTCAACTGATGTTGTTTGAAAGAGGGCTGGGGGGTAAATTTGGTTCAGTTCACATTTTAACGTGACAATACCTAATCCACACTTCCCCAAAATGATACATAAACCAAAATGAAGTTGTCCTTCCAAGTTCACACATGGGAAAATAGCCATAAAAATGCAGATATTAGTGAAAATAAAACAGACATTATATAAGGGAATACTGCTTGCAAAAATGTGTATATTAGTAACATGGTTTTAAAATGTTTATATTGGGAGAAATTGCACTAAAAGGCTCACAAGTTTCCATGAGGGCCTTTTTTAATTAAAAAATTGCAGACTGATGTGGTGAGCTAAACTGAATTCAGTATGCTCACATCTTATGCATATTTAACTTGTGCGATTTCAAAGGTGGAAATGCTCTCGCAGGAAGTCAGGTTGTCATGCGAGCTCTCGCGAGAACATCCCTCCCAGTGCCACAACTGGCGTGCCAAACAGGGCTTGCCTGAGAAGCAAAACCAAAAGCTTAAAAGCTCTTTTTGCACCAGGTAACCCCAAGCGCCGCCTCTGGGACTGGAACGGACGATCTCTTTCTCCTCCTCACTGGCCACCTCTTGAAGGCAGGCTGGCTAGCTGCAGAATGGCTCCAAGGGTAACACAATTCTGACAATTGTCATGTGCATACGTTACCCTTGGAAATGAACCACTGCATAAGATGCAGTTCAAATGTATTGGGAAAATGAGAAACTGGAAGAAACAGAAATGGACCTATCCATCGTTATGCGCAGTGTTTAGTTCAAGATTGGTTCCACCATTTTGAACAGCAGCTCTATCACAAAGCTGATCTTCACATTAAATATCCCAAATGCAAAGTGAGACTTTCAGCCTGAGAATGTGTCAAAAGAATGAAAAAGGAGGATGGAAGCTCTTGGCCATTTCCAGGAAACCATTTCGAGTGTTCTGGGATGCAGCACTTCTTCAAAAGCAAGATCTCAGATGGTAAAGATTGTGCTGTGATAGCTGCAGAGACCCCCTTATCCTCTGCCAAGGATAACCAAAACAAACCCAGCTATGCATCTTTCCTTCATCCCCCCCAAGTTACTGCAGTCGGCAAAAGGTTGTCATCTGTCAGATTTAACCATGGAAATACTTGACCAAGGACCAAGTGAAGACAGATTTTATTATTACTAATATGTTAGTCTTATTGATGTAGGTAAATCATAAAATAATGAAACTTGTCTGAAAAATACACAGAAGAAATAAAACGAGAAATGAACAATAAAGTGATTCTTTGTTCACGGTAAGAAGTAGATGGCTGGGATTTAATTATGCAGTGCAATTTCTGGCTAAGCTAACTAAATCTCTTACGATTGCCTCCCCCCACATATTATATAGAACTATGTCTGTTGCTTATGTGGTGCCATATTAGTACGACCATTAATGTGTTGGACTCCGAACAAAGATGACATTTAGATGCTAGACCTACCATTGGCTATCATTCAAAACTCATTCAATGACAGATCTCTCTTCAAATGCTTCTGTAGTACATTGTGCATGGCCAGAGAACTGTGCAATCTTTGTCTCATTGATCCTCACTACAAGCTATTGAGGTTATTCCAACCTTGCAGATGGGGAAACCAAGGCTGAAAGGGAAAAGCTTGCCATGCTGACTCTCGTGGTCAATGATTCAGTGTTGATTGACAAAAGGCCTGGCCCATAGACAAAGTGCAAATCCAGCTTCTGCTGCAAACTGGGCACAGGGGTGGCAGGAGAGGTCGCTATCTCCAAGGCACACTGAGAGCCAGTGTGGTGTAGTGGTTAAGAGCGGCAGTCTCGTAATCTAGGGAACCGGGTTTGCGTCTCTGCTCCTCCACATGCAGCTGTTGGCTGACCTTGGGCCAGTCACACTTCTTTGAAGTCTCTAAGCCCCACTCACCTCACAGAGCGTTTGTTGTGGGGGAGGAAGGGAAAGGAGATTGTTAGCCGCTTTGAGACTCCTGAAGGGGAATGAAAGGCGGGATATCAAATCCAAACTCTTCTTCTTCTTCTTCTTCTTCAATCTGGGGGTGAAGATCACCACCGCTGCGAGAAAGTCTGCCTGCTTGCAACCTCTCTCTCTATCTGCTGCCACACTGCAGTGGAATGGAATGCTGGGCAGGTGGGCTTTCAGTGCCACAGTGGAGCAGGACCGTGGCTCAGGCAGGGATGGGGAACCTGTGGCCATGCAGTTCCCATTATCCCTGATCATTGGCCATGCTGGCTGGGGCTGATGGAGCCTAATGACATCACTAGAACAAGGAGAAAGTGGAGGATCAATCCCTTTCCCATATCCCTGCCTGACTTCTTCCTCTGAAAGTAGAATCATAGAATCATAGAATCATAGAGTTGGAAGAGACCACAAGGGCCATCGAGTCCAACCCCCTGCCAAGCAGGAAACACCATCAGAGCACTCCTGACGTATGGTTGTCAAGCCTCTGCTTAAAGACCTCCAAAGAAGGAGACTCCACCACACACAAAAGCAAGTAAGGCTATGGACGCACCATCCATTTAAAGCCCATGACTTCCCCCCAAAGAATCCCAGGAATTGCAGTTTACCTTTACAGAGCTACTGTTCCCAGTAGGCTTAACACCCTTAAGGTGTGCATGTAGTGTGTGGAACCTACAGATTCCAGAATCCGTCTGCATTTGGGGGATTCTCAGATCTGGTTGGAGGGGTGGGGAGAAGAGCTAAGAACCCCACTTCACTTGCTATTGCGCTCATAGTTCAAGTAGCGAAGATGAACAGTTGAATCCCATTCTCTCTCGGCTCCAGTCCATTTTGCTTTATGTCTATGGGTGGGAGGTGGGGGCAGGGGGAGCAGCGAAATAACCTTGAGCAATCTTGGCAGTTTATTCCCAGGCTCTTAAGTCATGGGGTTAGGGCCAGAGTGCTCAACCACCATCGCCTCTCCAGCAGCAAAAGATGAAAGTCAGACAAAATAATCCAAAGAAAGTGCTTAACTGTGACTGTTACGTCTCAAGGGATTTAGCAGAGTTTACTTTCCTCCGACTGCGAGGAGGAACTTCGGCTGAAGTCCATTAAGCAAATTAAAAAAGCAGAAGGAAAATAAACATAGATTAATGGAGATAGGCGTTTTATGAGGGAAAGGAAACAGTTACTCCTTCGAACAAAGCTCCTGAACTGATATTTGGGCTTGAGGGGCCTCTGGACCTTATAAATGGAAGAGATTATTCTCCCCATGTTACGCTCTTGGTAACCATAAAAAAGAGGAAAGTTAGTATAAGTTTCTTCTTCTTCCCACTGCTGCGAAATCCTTCAGAAACTGGAGCGGCAACATAATCTCTAATGTTTCAGCACAGTGCGTGACACACAGCTATTTGCTCCTTTGTTTTCAAGTAGGGAATTAAGCCATAAATCTTGAGCAGAGTCTGTCCCTGCTGGATTTGAGAACTTGCCAGGAAGGCTTCCCACGTGGCCCAAACCTCGCCTACTACAACAGTTAAGAACATAAGGCGAGGCTGCTAGAGGGCCCATCTAGTCCAACATCCTGTTCTCACAGTGGCCAACCAGATGCCTGTGGGAAACCCACAAGCAGGACCCCAGGACAAGAGCACTTTCCCCGCCCCCATAGTTTCCAGAAACTTGTACAGAGAAGCATCACGGCTGCCACTCATGGAGGAATGGGACAGCCATTCCTTTAGATAGCCTTATCTTCCACATTGATAGCCTTATCCTCCACAAAGGTAAAGGTAAAGGGACCCCTGACCATTAGGTCCAGCCGTGGCTGACTCTGGGGTTGCGGTGCTCATCTCACTTTATTGGCCGAGGGAGCCGGCGTACAGCTTCCGGGTCATGTGGCTAGCATGACTAAGCCGCTTCTGGTGAACCAGAGCAGTGCACGGAAATGCCGTTTACCTTCCCGCCAGAGCGGTACCTATATATGTACTTGCATTTTTACGTGCTTTCGAATTGCTAGGTTGGCAGGAGCTGGGACCAAGCAATGGGAGCTCACCCCGTTGCAGGGATTCAAACTGCCAACCTTCTGATTGGCAAGTCCTAGGCTCTGTGGTTTAACCCACAGCGCCACCCGCATCCCTATCCTCCACAAAGCAATCAATCAATTTCAGCAATAGGCTTAAACAACAACAATCCTTAATTTAACATATTTTTGTATACTATTTACTCTAATATGTGCACTACACTGCAAAATTCAGAGAATTACGAATTGCAAAGGGTGGCCGTGTTTGGGTTCATGTTTTGTCCCAGACAGTGCAAATTATGCCGGGTTCACCATTAAATGCCAACAGAATCGAATTTCTCCTCCATCCTTTTCTCCTGAAGAACTGACGTATGGGTATATGTGTGGAAAACCCCAGGGAGGAATGAATACAAAACAAGGCCACCAGTTTCGATCCAACTGTTATGTCCTTCCCATGTAGTATCTTCATCTGTGGTACACCACAGCAGCATTTGTAGCAGATCCCCAAAGCAAAAATTAGACGAACCTGCTTTTGCATCCTAAAGTAACTTTTTTTAAAAAATCCTTCTACGGAAATTCACTCCTACAAAATTCTCCTAAAAATCCAGAACAGAAAAGATGCATCAACTCTTAATAATGCCAGGCTTGTCAACACAGCACATTGTAACAAGGCAAAGGGGAACTGGGGGGATATCTGAAGGTAAAACAAATTCTTGTGGTTTTCCAAAATAGCATCACTCTTGAAGCAAAAATAGAGGTGTTAATCTCAGTTTTGGGAACCACATTCTGAATCCACAATTTTCCTCTTGCGGTTTGAATTGAATAGCACCACACAGCACTGCTTCTCAGTCCATAGGGTGCAAGGCAATCTTTGCAATATGAAGTAGCCATATACAATTTTTGGTAATATTTTGGTGATCCTTTAAGGTTTATATGAACATGATTATAACCACCCTGGTGTAGTTGGTAGAGTATTGGTTTTGTACTAGAAAGCTGAATCTCAGTGACTCTGCTTGGCACTTTTTAACCACAACTAAACATATTTCATGACAAAAGCACATGCATAAGTATTCAATCCTGTTTATATTTACCTAGGAATTAGCCCCTCTGAATATAGTTTGACTTTTGAGTAAATATGCAGAGGATTGTACTCTCATTGAAATCAACAATGTTTAAAAGTGTTTAAATTTGGCTAGATCATGCCTAGTGCCAATACTGTGGAAGTGAGACAATGAAATTGCTCAGATGTAGAAATTGCACATTTTGCATGTGCGCACGCACACACACACACACTTGAATTATCTGGGAACATAAGACTTTGGTAGCTGAAGTGGCTGTCCTGAAAAGTAATTGCCCTATCATAAAACTTTTACACTTAATGGGAACTTGGGTTTGCCAGCTGATCAGGAAAAATAGTATGGTCTGCTGCTGTGTCTTTAATACCAGCTTGATCCATTGAGCAGGGGTTGGTAAACATTTGGCAACTCTGTGTAAAACCAAGAATCCATATTGTCCTCTGTTTATTGTTGGAGTGTCTAGGCTTCTATGGGACCAGTTTTGCATGGACATGCAATATCCCCTGCTAATATTTGCAGAAGAAGCATTGGTTATGTGCATAGGAGCAGGGGTTGGTAAACATTGGGCAACCATGTATAACCAAGAATCCATATTGTCCTCTGTCTATTGTTGGAGGGTCTAGGCTTCTATGGGACCACTAGTGCCTTTGGAATGCCTAAACTGTGCTGCAAACTCGAGTCTTCCAGGTAACCTGGCAAACACATATGTTTTACTTTAGCTAATTTAAGCCTTTAAAAATTCTGGCAGCCCAGATGGACAGCAGAAAGAATGAGATCATGCCTGCCCGTATTTCAGAGGCACACAAAGTCTCCTGCTAAGATATGAACCAATTACACTTAAGGAATCATTCTGTTCCCGTTGGACGTCAAAAGGGAGCCTTGCAGGTGATTTGCCAACATTGGTGCTTGTGCAGCATGTCACTTTATGGCACTCTGTTTTTTCCATTATACATCCTTGCCTTTCATGGTTTATAACTTGGACATAAATAGACCCTTGGCAAAAACTCTTGAGCCTGCAGGCAGAAGCCGAGGATACGGCCTTGACATTTTTTCCATGTGCAGAGCAAATGCAACCCCCCGTCCTCCACACATACACACACTTTTTTGATGTTTTTATGCTTTTGAAAATGTTAAATATAGATGTTTACTAGTTCCTTTGGGTTCTTAAAAAAAAAACACCCTACTCAATTTTGAATTGAGGGTCTCCACCCCTAAATATATAATCACTATTGCAAGAACCAAAAGGGGAATCAAGCAAGAATGGCAGCTCCTCTCCTGCTGAGCTGCTGACGTAGGTTGCTCCAAATGTACAGTCTTGGCTCATTTGATATTGCTCATAGGTGTGTGCGTAGGAAACATGGAACCAGCCTTATATCAAATCAGGCCACTGGTCCACTTTGCTCAGTGTTGCCTCTGTTGACTGGGGCAGTGGGTCTCCTTGGGTGCCCGGTAGGGATCTTGCCCAGCCATGGTCCTCCTACCAAGTTTAAGCCCAAGCAATGATTCTTCAACATCAACTTCATTGGGCTGGTCATGTTGTGTGGATGCCTGATGATTGTCTTCCAAAGCAACTACTCTATTCCGAACTTAAAAATGGAAAGCGTAATGCTGGTGGTCAACAAAAGAGGTTTAAAGACTGTCTCAAGGCAAATCTAAAAAAATGTATAAACACTGACAACTGGGAAACACTGGCCTGCGAGTGCTCCAGTTGGAGAACAGCCTTTACCAAAGGTGTCATGGGCTTTGAAGACACTCAAACTCAGGATGCAAGGGGAAAACGTGCTAAGAGGAAGGCACGTTTGGCAAATCCACACCTTGGTCAACTCCCACCCGGAAACCAATGTCCCCACTGTGGAAGGACGTGTGGATCCAGAATTGGCCTCCATAGTCACTTACGGACTCATTGTTAAAACCGTGTTTATGGAAGACAATCTTACTTGGCTACGAGTGATCACTGAAGAAGAAGAAGACCAAGTCTAAAGACTGCAGGCTTGGATTCAAGCATGGCATCTCAAAATGCGGCTCCCTGGAGGAGTTATCTCCACACAGCTTTCTCTCTCTTGAGCAGCTTACTCCTTATGAGCTTGTTGCGTTTTGCTTCTCAAATATGAGTGGACTATAGCAATGTTCAGACATTTCTATCCATGCAGTTGAGCTCATGTGGAGAGAGACACTGAGGCTATGGTGAATTGCCCCATGCATGACATCCTATCCCATGCCAACTTCACCCCCACAATGTCTGTGCATTGTGGAAGGTCCAAAGTCTGCACAGCACACCTGGGTCTGTGAGATGGAATGTGCTCAGAATTCCAGCAGATGGGGAGGGATGGACAAGTCTGTGAATTTCCGTGGGTTGCATCTGAGTTCATGCAACTAAGTTCTATGCAGGATAGACCTAAGTTATGCATTAATTTCAGTGCATCTGCTCTGAGTAGGGCTAACTTTGGGTGCAATAGTGTTTCTCACTTTTCCAGTCTTAAGTTCAGATTGCCGCATTTCCACATCAGTTTGCATTTTTAAAAAAAAGTCCTCATGAAAATTCATCAAGATATTAGCTCACATTTCCTGTAATACACATGCTTTCGTATGCAATATAAATATTGCCCAATATAAGGCATTTACTGCAGTATAATGCAGTGGTACATTATTTTCACGAATACATTAATTTTTGTGCGCATTTCTTGGTTGGTGAACAGCATCAAAAAAATTCAGAGAGGTGTGACTTTTGAAGGGTTTTGGTTCACGTATTGTTTCTGCAGGTAGGAACCAGCTCTTCCACCCCACCCCACCCCACCCCACCCCATAGGCAAATGCTTGCAGGCATTCAGAAGGCTCTTGCTGGACAAGGTTGAGGAAAGGCTGTGATGAGACTCAATGGCATGATGGGGGGAGCACAGCCTTGCTGCCCCCTCACCATATCCTAATCCAGTTCAGCCCCCAATTCCATTACAATACATTAACTAACCTGGGGAAAGGAAGAAAGCACAACACAAATCAAATAGTACATCCAAAGGAAATTTCTTAATGAGAAAAAGAACCCAAGCAAATATTTCAAGTTGCACACAGAGAAAAGAAATACCAGAAGTGAGTGGAGTTTTAATAACAAATTAGAGAAATCCAATGTCCAAATGGATTTTATCCCCTATCACTTTACAGTGGTAGAATACATCCAAAAATTCTCTTGCATCTGTCTCATTGAGTTGAATGGGCTCTGCACAGCTGCTGCTCATCAGTGGCACACAAGGTAATATTCTGGTGAATGATATTTATACCCTGTGGGTCCGACCTTGTCTGCCTCCTTCTTGGGGATGGGGTAGAAATTTGATTCAGTTCACATTTATCAGCAAACTTACCTCATTCACACTTTATGATGCAATATGCAAAACCAAACGTATAGTAGCCATCCTTTGAAATGCAGACTTCTTCAAATTTTGAAATGCTATTCTCCAGCCAAGTAATATGTGCAAGAATGCATTTACTAGTGTAAAGTATGCGTGAAAAATACATGTATTCGTGAAAATCGTATCTAAATGAGATATGAAAAAAGGTTTGCAACTGGGTAATTTTAATGGTAAGGATTTGCTGAACTAACAAATTGAACTGGAATACAAAAAAGGGAGGTATGAGGAGGTCCGGGGAAATAAGTATAGGGAAGATAGGTTATGGAAAATTAATGTCTTTTTAACTGTTTATTTGGTATGTTTCTTTTTATTTATTTTTTTACTTTTTTTGGTTATATATATTTTTTTAAAAAACTTTATTATTCTTCTTTTTGTATTCTGTATTTTTTGTATTTTTTGAAACTTTAATAAATATCACTTAAAGAAAAAAAAAGAAAAAAAAGAAAATCGTATCTAAATGATGTTAGGGAAATTGCTTTGCAAATCTGTACATTGGGAGAAATTTGCACAAGAATGCTATTGAATTTTCAGGAGAAGGTTGATGTTGCTGTTATTTTCTTTAAAAAAATGTAAAAAAACCACAAACTGATTTGATAATGTGGAGAACAAGAGTGCGGGAAAAATGAGAAACAGAGAGAAACCAAAATTGATAGATTAATCCATTCCCTACTCCCACTCCATCACTCTCAGTAGTGTCCCAAATCGGCCAATGGCTCTAAAATGTCACTTTTCACACCTTAACTATGTCATAGGGCTGCTCCTTGGTTGGCTCTGTTTGCTTTTTGTTCATTGTCATGTCAGATACGCTTTGTTCTGTAAACATCTCAAAACATTTTAAAATAAATACATATAAGCACATAATAATAGCAGTAATAATCATTCTGTCCCAAATCCATGGGCTGAGGCAGCTGCCTTAGCCCTGGGCACAAGAAGTAGCCAATTGAATTAAGTGGTGAGATACAAACAAAAAATAAAAAGGAGAAGTTTGCTTTGTGTGCCAGCCTCTGTAATGGAAGGCAAACTCCTGCTGAAGTGGCCATTCCTCTTCCTGGTCTTCAGTGGAAAGCTAAGTCCCAAAGTGTTGTTTTAGATGATGCTCTAAAGTCACAAACAGAGGCTCATCTTGTCCCTCCCTACCCAGGCCAGTTTTCGTGTTTCTCTTGAGTGGAAGCTAATATAGGGTTTGTTCATTGAAACTCGGGGAGTGGGGGGAAGTTTTTGAGATTGGATTCTTTGAGCAAAATGTCAATCCCATGCAGCGGCGATCTTCTTCCAAGGTTGATGTTAAGGTTAGTCCAAAGCAGGTCATAAATTGTGTCACAATGCCCACCGTTAGCAACTTCTTTCAAAAGAAGAGACAAACCTCCATCTGTGCTAGGCAACATACAAATCTAGTGATCACAGTCTCCCCTCACCAGGCCAGCCACAGAGTGGGTGAGCAAGCCATTCATGTTTTCATCACACACAACAACGTCATGATGTGGACCAAAAAAAAACCGCACAATGCCAAAAGCTAGATCATTATCCATTGAAAAAATAGATTCAAGGAGAAAAAAAGGGAAACTGGAATCTATTTCTTTTTGGCCAACAGACTAACATCTCACTACACTGAATACATTTGGCCTTTCTCACATTTTTGCCTTGAAAGTCATTACAGCCGGGTCATGGGAATGGTATGGTAGGAAGTCACAGACACTTTGGAAACTGAAGTTAAATTTTGCCAAGCATTTTTATGGTATCCTTTGTTCCACAAAAAGTCAAGGAAAAACCAAGGAGTCTGGGTAAGCAAAGAAATCAATGGCCTTTTATCTTAAGCCAGAGATTGCCAACGGGCAGCCTATGGCCAAAAGCAAGCCCTGGGCCTTCAAGCACCTTGAATCTAGCCCCTGACAACCCTAATTTTAAAACATCTTGGTTGCCCATATTTTCACACACAGGGCAGGTGTCAACAGTTGTAAGGGACAAAGATACAGGGCATATCCAGTAGAAGAAGAAGAGTTTGGATTTGATATCCCGCTTTATCACTACCCTAAGGAGTCTCAAAGCGGCTAACATTTTCTTTTCCCTTCCTCCCCCACAACAAACACTCTGTGAGGTGAGTGGGGCTGAGAGACTTCAGAGAAGTGTGACTAGCCCAAGGTCACTCAGCAGCTGCATGTGGAGGAGCGGAGATGCGAACCCGGTTCCCCAGATTACGAGACTACCGCTCTTAACCACTACACCACATGTTAATCACACTTAGCACAAGTCCAATGAAATGAAAGTGCATCACTAACTTAGATCCATTAATTTCAAGGGGTCTGTTCTGAGCAGAATACAGTTGGATGCAATACCCCAGCTCTGCCTAAGTGCATGAGGTTAACACCTGAGGCCCTTCTCTGTGTGCCCCTTCCAAGAGATTATGGGAGTGTTCAGGGGGACAGCAACATTTTAAATTATAGAAATAATAACAAGGACGATAAGGTAGTCATTGTAGAGGAGTGGAGAAGAGAGGAGGATCTGCTATCTTCTTGGCTAAGTCCATTAACATGGTCCCAAGTCACCAAATTTGTCTCCTACCCCCAATTTTGGAAGTGCTATACTTTCAAGCCACAATCCTGCATATGCTTACCTGGAAAGAAGGCCGTCTCATTGGACTCAATGAGAATTTGATTTTCTGTTCTCTAATTATTGGTATGCTTGGATAACCCATTGCTTATTTCTGCGTGGACATTGATAGGATTGCACTGTCAGGGCTATCCAACCATAGCAATATTTAGAGAACAGAGAATCGGGATTCCACTGCGTTGACCAGGACCTTCGGAACTTGTCAAAGAAAAACAAAGAAACCAAACATGCAGCAGGATAAAGGCCAAAAGGGCTACACAGGTGGAGGTGTTGTTGCCAGTCTCATAAGGCTGCACTTTTGAACTGTGCTGTTCAGTTAGACCCAGGGCAGAATAGAAAGAGAGAAGCCAGGGCTTTGAAGTTTCCAGGGCATAATAGCAAAGGCAGACCAGACAGCCGGTG
Organism: Podarcis pityusensis; assembly: GCF_964106645.2. Classification (NCBI taxonomy): domain Eukaryota; kingdom Metazoa; phylum Chordata; class Lepidosauria; order Squamata; family Lacertidae; genus Podarcis; species Podarcis pityusensis. The sequence goes on along the minus strand of NC_138037.1, from coordinate 20,222,845 downwards.
CTCACAGTAACCCAGTGTCTCCCATCAAAAGCACAACATTAATTTAGCCGCGCATGCAAGGATTCTGCAAAAGAAGTGTCTTGTCATATGGGGGGAGGGGAGAGAGAAGAGGCGCAGGGAGGAGACTTTCGAAAATTGTTGAAAATTACAGTATTCAGCTTTTGCTGACAGTATATCAAAGCCCAGCTCCAGCCTTTATGATATTTAAGTCCCTGCCGCTTCCTCAGAAAAACACCATCCCCATACAATAGAAACATTATGCACAGTTGCGAGGTGGGGTTGGAGGGGGGTGGAGAGGATGGGGAAATGTTGATGAGATGAGAATCATTTAGGAATTAGGATTTTGATGTTGACTTTTTCCCCCTCTTCTCTTTTTTCTTTTTCTTAGAGCGCCTAATGGCTCCGCCACAGAGATGAACAAAGTGTCGGTCTAAAGTGACAGTGTCCTTAGGAGTCGCTTTGAATCCAGCTCTTATTACAGGCTTTCAGGGAGTGGAGGGAGAAAACAAAACAGGCACAAAAAAACCTTCCCTCCTCCAAATGACCCAGCTGTTCTAGCGAGTGCTGAAGACGGAGCCTTTGTAGATCTATGTATCAACAAGATAAAGCCAAACTAACAGTGCCATGTGAAGATTAAAACTCCTGCTGGGGCAGAGGGCAAACCATATCCCAAGGCAAGCCCTTTCTCCAATTGGGGCTGCAAGAGTTAACCTATCAAGTATAATAGCTCAGATTAGAATAAGGGGCCCAAGAATCAGCAGCCCCGCTACTCCTTCCTGAACTCCTCCCTGAACAAACCAGGATGTCTTAAATTAACTATAGTTTCCTGTTTCATCCAAACTGGGGGACTTCAGATAACTCTTTGGATGAGGCCAGGATAGTAAAACATGATTTAGAGCAGGCTTTATATCCTGTTTGTTCCAATGCTGTTTACCATGGTTTCCTGGGTGTCATGGGCTGGCTGGCTGCAGAGGTGTGGTGGGAGGCACTAGCTGGGGAACCCCCTAAGGAACCCCCCAAGGGAAGAAAGATCAGAGCCAGGGGATTGGTGATGGGACAACGAGGAGTGGTCAGAGGGAGAAGGGGGAGCAGACTGGGATGAGGAGGTGTCAGGAGCAGAAGAGGTAACAGGGTTTAGTGAGCAGGAAGAGGCTGTGGCAGAGAGCAGTCCAGGCTCAGAGGCAGAAGCAGAGGCAGAGAGCAGTGGAGGCAGGTTGCTGAAGCAGCCAAGAAGTCTCCCTCTGCTGCTGTGACCAGCTCCCCTCTCCCCTGGTCTGCCAGAACACAGAGAGGAATGAAGAGGGTGAAGCAATGAGAGACAAGACATAGCAGCCTCAGGTTGCTGAGGGAGGACATGGAGGAGGTGTCTTAGCGAGTGGGAGAAGGCAGGGACTTGCAACTGACTCACTGGGGTTGCTGTGATCACTAGGCCTGTGCTGCTTTGGTTTCTTTGAATAAAGAGTTGACTCTTTATTCAAAGACAGCAGGTGTTTTTATTGTTGTTGGATGAAGCAGGGAACTATCGTGTTTGTTTGTTTGTTTGTTTGTTTGTTTGTTTGTTTGTTTGAATATTAATTTATACAGGTCCCTATCACACTGGATTTTACCACAACATGTGGCACAAGGGCCAAGAGAAATATTAAGCCTGCACACACAAATGTTTGCGTTCCATTCATTTGCACAGGCAGATGCAGGAAACAAGTGCAAACTGAAGGTCAGCGCAGCATTTACTTGAGAACCATGAGGTTATCAAGATCTGCTCCTGCATCTGGATGTGAATAAATACTATACTAGTTGCATGTATAGGAATTCACATGTCATGTTGTGGGCAGGTATCTCCAGGTCACAGCCACCAGCCTTATCTATAGAAAGCGAAGTTTCATTCATATCATATTGTGTGGGATATTCGTGTGTGTTTTAAAGAAGCAGAATTTGCTCACCAAAACAAGCAAGTTCTTGAGATCTGTCAATAGTTGTGATCCTAGCTGCTGAAATGTGGCTTTCTGGGGCCTGCTGTCAGGAGTCAATCTAAAGTGCATGTTAAATCCTGCATTAGCAAATACGACCTACATTTCCCAGTGTGTTAATAACTTGACCTCTTTGAGAGGTCCTGCTGTGTGTAGTGAAACTGTCTATTAACTCCCTCTTGTACTGCTGGTTTTGGTATTTAATCTCTGTAAGGAATTTTGGAAGGTCAAAGTCCCTTTCTTTTAAGGAATGCCACACAGGCAATAAAACAAGAGCTATCTACCAACTATTTTTACAGGTATGTTAAGCTGAGAGGGGATATCTTGGTTGAACAATGAACAGGGCAACAGAAATATACGGAGCACAATTCAACACAGAGTTAGCTGTGCATGGAAATCAATGGGTTTATGTGTGCCTTACTCTATGAATCTGCATATTCATTTTTGGTCCAAATGCACTGATTTCCCCTTCCCCCGACAAGACTCACAACATAATTGAAACACCACACCATCTGAAATTCCTGTTTCTCTTGATGAAACTGAATCAGATCCTATTGGAACTATTATCCTGATTTATATTATGCATGCTGGGCAAACATACGCCTGTGGAAAGGAATTCTGGTTCTCACATGTTGGTCCTCACATGTTTCCATTTTTTTAAATGGGAACTTCTCCAGTATGTATCCTCTCTCCAAAAAGTATTTTGTTCCAGATGTATTTGATAAAAACAGGCGCTGACTGAGGTCTCTGTTTTCTTTGGTTCACTTCTATTCCTAATAGCTTAAGGTTCAAAGTTACTTTAAGCCAGACTTCCCTAACTGCTGCTGTGCAGGTGGTTTGGACTTCAACTCCCATGAGCCTCAGCTAGCATGGCCAGTGGTCTGCAACCATGGAAGTTGTAGTCCAAAGCATCTAGAGCTGGTGGGCATCAGCTTGGCAAAGACTGTTTTAAGCAAATGATGAAATACCTTGACTACCTTATCTAATACTATTGACCTTTGTCTTGAAAGTTTTAATCCACTGGTGAAAAAGTAATACTCTGAGAGCCACTCTCTGATCCCCTAGTAATCCTATTAGCAGCTTCTGGCTAATCAGTTTGCTTGTTGACGGGTAGCCATTGTTATGCTATGCCCTATGACAGCCATTTTGTGTCATGTCACGCCCTTACAGCAGCCATTTTGTGATAAGCCACACTCCCATGGCAGCCATTTTGTGAGTGACACCCATGGCACTGTGCCCAAATCCCAATGTTCCCATTTGGCACAAAACAGTTGGTTTATTTCAGTTATTTGCATGCCAGTTTTATAACAAAGCTCTCTAGGCAAATCATAGAATCGTAGAATTGTAGAGTTGGAAGGTGTCCCTGTGGATCATCTAGTCCAACCCTGTGGATCATCTTGTCCAGAGGAGGGCAACCAAAATGGTCAAAGGTCTGGAAACGATGCCTTATGAGGAACGGCTAAGAGAGCTGGGCATGTTTAGCCTGGAGAAGAGGAGGTTAAGGGGTGATATGATAGCCATGTTCAAATATATAAAAGGATGTCACATAGAGGAGGGAGAAAGGTTGTTTTCTGCTGCTCCAGAGAAGCGGACACGGAGCAATGGATCCAAACTACAAGAAAGAAGATTCCACCTAAACATTAGGAAGAACTTCCTGACAGTAAGAGCTGTTCGACAGTGGAATTTGCTGCCAAGGAGTGTGGTGGAGTCTCCTTCTTTGGAGGTCTTTAAGCAGAGGCTTGACAACCATATGTCAGGAGTGCTCTGATGGTGTTTCCTGCTTGGCAGGGGGTTGGACTCGATGGCCCTTGTGGTCTCTACCAACTCTATGATTCTATGATTCTATGATTCTATAACCCCCTGCAACGCAGGAATATATGCAAGTGATGATGCAATAAAAGCAGCAAATAAAAGCACAACAATAAAATCAAAACAGTCATTTCAAAAGAGAGATCAATGAAATAAAAGTGAGATCCAGACCCAGTTTAATATTGAGAACAGAGGGATAAGAAAACCCACAAAACTGAACAATATTAAAACCACAGCATAGTTTTAAAAGGCCTGGGAATTTGTTTTCCTAATGAGAGGGGGGAATTGCCTGGTGCAAAACAACAACAACATTAGATCAGGTACCAAGTGGGCCTTTTCAGGGAGGCAATCCATCACTAGGGGACCACTTCTGAAAATACCCTTTTTGTCAGATGTATCTGCCGTGCCTCACTATGCTGGATCATATGGAGCCTCAGATAATGACGACACATTTGTGGAGTGGTCTTTTCATTCAGAGAAAGTAACGACATGAAACTCGTAAGAAGAAATGCTTGGTAGACAGTTGTCAAGCCAATCTTAAATTTCAGTTGTATTGTGTCCCATGGCAGAGGCCTTTATAGATTGAGAGAAGGCCGTCTACAGGTCTGTGGCATTAACCCTGTCTCTCTGACCCCTGAGGAAACAGGAGTCCAGTAGCTGTCCCACACAGTCCTTCTCTTCCAGAAACCAGGAGGGCTTGGGAAAGCAGCAAGGGCAGGCTGGAACAAAACATAAAATGATGGCATGTGGCCTGGATCCTAGGTACTGCCAACTTGCTCTGAAGGCAGTTTAGAATGCTCTAGTACTTAAAACATGAACGAATAAATATAATGCTAAATACCAAGTTTGGCATTCTTTGGAAACTTGCCAGTCTTCCTCCCATGCATAACCATGCCATTTTACCCTCTGGAGATTTAAACAACAAAGAAACAAACAAACCAACCAACCACTTTTGGAGTAGCTCATCAAAGTAGCTGGGCAGGAGGTTAATGTCTCCCTATGCTTCAGCTGAGAAGCACTTTTTCTTTTGAGAAATTAAGTGCAGCTCAGCTCCATTTTTTGAAATTCTCTTGCAAGGCAGATACCAAATGATTTCCCCTTTATTGCTGGTATAATGGGGGGGGGGGAATTTTGCTGCTTTGCATCCTGCATACTCCAGATGTAGAGAAGATAATGGAATACACACACACAACTCACTGTTGCTATTTTATCTGCCACAAGATACTATCAGTGGTAAGTCAAGTGTTGGGAGATTTCTTTGACAGTCCTCCCAAACATCCGATTACCAATGGCCTTCTCTTATTCTCTACTTCAAAGGAATCGCCTCTCCCTAGCGCCATCTCCTCGCCCGAGTGCCTTCCATTCCAGCTATTGAGTGTGGCAGACTGTATTTCTAAGTAGGTTTTAGGAAGACACCATTATTGTTATTGTGTGTGCAGGACTCAACTTGATGTGGAATCTGGGCTAATGGCCTAAGAAGCACAAACGCCAAGATGGGCAGGTTTTGTGGAATTTTGTGGGTTTTGCAAATCCTTCAAATCATTACATTTTCATCTGCCAGGTTCACAAAAAGGAGTTCAAGTTCATGAACCTATTTTCCCCGTAAGTTGATACCCTGTTTTCTTCCCTCTTTCCAGCGTGATTCATTCTATTAGTAAGAACATTTTTCCAGGGAGAGGGGAATCTATGTACGATACAAGAAACACACAAAAACTTAAACAGAGTCTGCAAAAAGTAGCTGACTTTTTAAACCAGGGTTTTGTGTTGTTGTTTTTTAATTGGACTTGTTTAAACATAATGCTCCAACTGACCATCTTTATTGGGGCCACTTCCAATAAAATGGTACCTGTCCCTATTTCCTCTTTAGAAAATGCTTTTTAAGATGTTGTGTTGTAGTGAATCACGACAGTTGTCATCCTTTTGGTTTCATTCCCCCTCTGCTAGTTAGCTGGATGTAAAATCCCTCGGTGCGCAGGCAGGCACAGGGACAAGACTGCACAGTGGGTCATTTCATTTGAAGGGCAAAAGAACACTACCTGCTCAACTTCGGAAGCAGGCTCTACGAAATGCCACCATTCACTAAAATTCAAGAAACTTCAAATTCTTTTGAACTTCATTCTAAGCTTATTTCAGACCTGGTCACACCCTGATCTTATCCCTCCCTTGAGCCCACATGGACATTCAGTGCAACACATGACAGCCTATCCACCTGCTTGCCTCTCCCCTGGCACTTAACATTTCTTGCTTCTGTGGCAAAGGCAAGGTCTCCTTCCTCCTTCCCTCTCTGGTGCCTACTGTGCTGCTATGGTTGTGTGCACACACAAAAGGGACGCGGGTGGTGCTGTGGTCTAAACCACTGAGCCTCTTGGGCTTGCTGATCAGAAGGTCGGCGGTTCGAATCCACACAATGGGGTGAGCTCCCATCACTCTGTCCCAGCTCCTGCCGACGTAGCAGTTCGAAAGCACGCCAGTGCGAGTAGACAAATAGGTACAGCTGGGGCGGGAAGGTAAACGGCGTTTCCATGCGCTCTGGCTTCAATCACAGTGTCCCGTTGTGCCAGAAGCAGTTTAGTCATGCTGGCCAGACGACCCGGAAAGCTGTCTGTGGACAAACACAGTCTCCCTCGGCCTGAAAGCGAGATGAGCGCCACAACCCCATAGTCACCTTTGACTGGACTTAACCATCCAGGGGTCCTTTACCTTTTACCTTACCTGCACGCACACACAAACTGTATGTGGCAATAATGTCACCATACCAAGGCATCTCATAAAGGCTAATGCCATGCAAAGCCACAGACTGCAAAAGCACACAGGGCATTAGAGCTCCTGCCTTCTACGTCGTGCTGTCCCTGGGAGGGAGAGTGCCAGTAAAAAAAGTTTCATAGGAACAACATCTCAAGGGGTGGGGAATGACCTTATCCTCACAAGCTCATTAGATAATACATGCAGCATGCCTGAAACCATGTTCCAGTCATGGTTGTTTCAAGTACACAAAGGCCACAAACTTAAATGGCAGCCAGACGGTCTTGCAATACCACTGACATATTTTGAGCAAAGGAGGATCTGGCTGATCATTTTCATCTCTTAAACCCCCTTGGAAAGGGGCAGGATAAAGCCCGGAATTCAGCATGATCTTAAGTACCCCTCTCAGGAAGATCTGAGGTCACGTTCCTTCTGCCGCTCAGCTTTGTTGTGTGACAGGGTAAGTCTTTCTACTCTATGAAAACAGGTTGGAGAAGAACTAGAGGCATTTGGGTTAATGTACAAGAGCAGGGCAGGGGGAGGGCATTGGGAGGCCCAGTCAATTAAGGTGATCCCTTTAAGGCTTTGCCCTTTCACCTTCCTGAGCTTGGTTTTAATTCCTGCTCAGACTGATGTGACTAAGCTCACTCTAACCTGACAGCTGACACAGGTCAAAAGTTAACTGTGCTCAAGCATTAAAAGGCAAGATTCTCATGGTCTCAGAAGAATCACAAAGATAAATTACACTGACCCAAAAAAAACCCCACCCAGCCCACCACTCTACAGTAGCAGTGGAAATCAAAGAATCATAGAGTTGGAAGGGACCTGGAGGATCATCTAGTCCAACCCCCTGAAAATGCAGGAATATGCAGCCGTCCCATACAGAGATCGAACATGCATCCTTGTCATTATCAGCGGCATGCTCTAACCAAGTGAGATATCTAGGAACTTTCTGTTGCTTTTGTTCCTCTGTTCAGATATGGATATGTATTGGGAAGTTGCCTTGTATAATAATAATAATAATAATAATAATAATAATAAATTTATATCCCGCCCATCTGGCTGGGCTTCCCCAGCCACACTGGGCAACTTTCAACAAAATATTAAAATACAGTAATGCATCAAACATTAAAAGCTTCCCTAAACAGGGCTGCCTTCAGATGTCTTCTAAAAGTCTGGTAGTTGTTGTTCTCTTTGACATCTGGTGGGAGGGTGTTCCACAGGGCGGGTGCCACTACCGAGAAGGGCCTCTGCCCGGTTCCCTGTAACTTGGCTTCTCGCAGTGAGGGAACCACCAGAAGGCCCTTGGCGCTGGACCTCAGTGTCCAGGCAGAACGATGGGGGTAGAGACGCTCCTTCATACGAGGAGTGGGGAACCTTTTTCAGATAGACCACTACCTTCCTTCCTGGGCAACCTTCTGGCTTCCTTCTAGTGGAGGCAGAGCAATGGATGTGACTCTTACTTATCCACAGAATCTATATTGCTCTGCACACACTCACTTACCACTCCACCCAGGCAACACAGCAAGAAGCATTGTCCTAGTTCAAGGGGGTTTCTCATACCTTCTTTTTTCAGAGTGTCCCTGGAATGGGGAGACCTGGAGGGAAGGAGGGGTAATGCAGGAAGTCGGTGATTTGGAGGATAACGTCATGTAGGCAAAGGAGAATTTATGGAAGTCCAGGGAGGCTGCTAATCACATTAAGCTACAGTATGGATAAGCCCTCCAGATGCTTTGGACTACAACTCCCATCAGCCTAAAACAACATGGCCAGGGATGATGGGAGTTGTAGTTTGAAGCAACAGCTTGAGGGGAAACTGGCATGGATATATGCAACCCTAAATAAATATCATTATAGGACTAAGGCTGCAATCCCAACCCCATTTACATGGGAGTATGCCTCCATTTAATTCACTAGACTTACTTCTGAGTAGACATGGTTAGGATTGCACCATAAGCCAGCCCTGTTCCCACATATTTTGTTTCCAGTAGCCCTGAGGGGTGGCAAAATTGGCAGCGTAGGAACACTGTACTGCAAGAGGTTTGCGGAAAATGACTTGTGTTAGAAGTTAACTGAGGTTACATGTCTTACGAAAACATTTTCTTAAATGAGATTCATTTTGTATTTGGCTTGGTTGGGCTTGTATAAACACCCCTTTCCTGACTTCTTTCCCTTAATTGCTTCAAAGGCCTGCTGATAATTTTACTCACAATTATGCTACTTAAAAGTGGGAAGGTTTTTGGACTGCTGACTTCCTTCCTGTTGTCTGAAAAGCTTCCCAGTTTTAGTATTTTATGGTCTCCCCCTAGCCCCCCAATCCGTTTCTTCACTGGCTGCACAGAACAGTGTTTTGTTTTTTCCTCAGACAAGCCATCTATAGAGAGCTTGTTCTGCTATGGCTACTGAGCTCAGGGCTTTTCCTAGTTATTCTGAGATTATTATCTTTTTAAAAAAATGCTTATTCTCCTAAGAAAACTGGCTCCATAGACAACACCCTGGATATACAATTGTAAAATAATAACAGTCACTGGGTCATGTTCTGCCTCTGCAGACATCCTCCAAACTCCCTTGTTGATTCAAAGCATGAGTAAGTTCTTACCCAGGTAGCAACTGGCTGCACAGGGAACAGCAGAGCTGGCCCACCCATGAGGAAGTGTGATGCAGCCATTTCTGGCGGCAAAAATGCAAGAGGTGCCAACCCAGGTAAGAGAGGGATTGGCAGCGGCACCTGTTCCATCTGGGAGCACAGAGGGACCAGCAGCAAAGCTCTGTAGAACAACAACTCTCTTGCTGAGTTGGCAACAGGGGAGGCGTTCGACTGCTCATCTTTGCCACCGGGCAGGAACAGAGACTGGACAAGGGCTTGCGGAGCCCAGCATGAGGTTTTGCTAGGGCTATTCCTGGAGGGGAAGGTCTTGCAGAACTTCATGCCCGGGGCTTTTTTTTCAGCCAGAACTTGACGGAACTCAGTTCTAGCACCTCTCAGGTGGGCACTGTTGCCATTCTAAGAGAATGAGGGAGGTGTTCATGGTGAGTTTCGGCACCTCTTTTTCTGGAAAAATATCAGCAATGGGTCATTTCACCTCAGGCACCAAAAAAGCTTGGGAACAGATAACGGAAGTTGATGAATGGTGCACTGCAACAAAATACCGTCGCCTATTCATCCTTAAGAACTGTGCACTCTTAAATTTGTGCACATACCTGTTTTCCTCAGACTGACTCTACCCCAAGCAATCTAGCTCCGTCACATTTTGGCCTCACCAAATTGCTGTCACACCACAAATAATTTGTCATATCCTGGTTCCATGATTCGACCTCTTATCTCATTATACTCTCTCCCCATTCCGAATGATTCACCACCAAGGTCAATTAGGTATACACTTTTAAAATACTGTCATAGTTTCACACCACTTCCAGTTTGAGGCCTTGCGTCATGTTTTCACCCTAAAGATCTGATCAAAGTGACCACCAGCTTTTTATAGCCAAGTTGAGTGGTATCCTGGGCTATATTTAAGAGATTGAGAGTTCCTTAAAAGCCTCTGGGGCAAGCTGCCGTATTTCTTTACAGAAAGGTAGCCTTAAACTTGAGAAAGCCATAAAAGAGCACATCAGGAGTTTGGTGAACAAACACAGTTACTCATTCCAGGATCTGTATCTTAAGGAAGGTTACCACCAAATTCCAGAAATAGCTAGGAGTGGAAGGAAGTTATTTTTGACCTTGTTATTTCAAGTGCCAAAATATCTAAGGGTGTTGCTGCTTTTGTGGATATGGCCATTAGTGGCCGTTTTTCCCCTTGCTGTTCTCTAGTGCTTCCTGAAATCCTTGTGAACAAACGCATAAGCTCCATATAAGTCAGACCTGCACAACATACAAGCCCTTGGCCATTTGTGGCCCCTCCTTGTCCATCACCAAATGTCCATTGTTTGTATCCCTATCCAACATTTGGCACCAGAGGTGCCATCTTCCGAATTACATTGAGGAGGCCCAATGCAATGTCACACAATGTCCTGACGTTGTTCCACAGCTGGCCTCAACAATGGGGGGTGGCCTCCTCCAAAAAAAGATTGAGGGGGCCCAAAGAGCCTCAGCCCCCTGGAGCTGACATCTATATTCAAGGCACACCCACCAAAAGTGGGAATGGGGACAGGAGAATTCTCAGCCTGTTCAATGAGCACATGGGGAAGAGGTGGGAACAACATCGCTGCTGCAGACTCCACTCTGCACCCATGTGCTATTACCAGGGTTCATCTGTTCAAATGAATGTTAGTTGACTGTGAGACTGAGCAGGCAACGATCAGGGCTGGTGTCTGTATCAACCCCTAGACTGAGCACTCATGCCACATTTAGAGGGCCTTCATACCATAATGAAAGCTTCTGCCAATTGAAAGGGCAAATAGCTTTTTGCCAATTCCCCCTACAGTCCCTGCATCACCTCCCTTGCTGTCCAACAGGACCCCTAATCTCTCTGGAACAGATTGCCATAGGGCACAAGAGGCAGCAGGGGCTGGAGGGGGTTGGCAAGAATCTACTCTTCACACCTTCTGTTAGTGGAGGCCTCAAACCAGTGCTATTTTTCTAGAAGAAAGAGGTGCCAGAACTCACCATGAACACCTCCCTCGTTCTCTTAGAATGGCAATGGCGCCCACCTAACAGGGGCCAGAACTGAGTTCCTGTGAGTTCCAGCTGAAAAAAGCCCTGCAGCCCTGCCTCAAATGGAAGAGCAGCTTTGGATTCAACCCAATAAGTTTGTATGTACGGTTGAATGTAATTGGGTTAAGAATGGAACAGCAATACGGTTGGATCTAGACACAGCAAAGAAGCATTTTAATTAAACATGTTGTAAACTGGGTGTGAGAAATCGGGTTGGCAAAAACGGAACTCCACCCTGCCATCTGGTGTCACAGTGTGATAATGCATATAAAATGCATATAAAATGCTTTTTCTTTACCAATCTTGCTGAGTCCTGTGTCTCTGTATTGAATGTTACAGTGATGTGTTTCTCTCCTCGGCTTAATAACAACCATGTAGAACTGGTGAAGCTGTATGCACTTTTGCTAGAGAATGAATCTAATATAAAGTATTCAGTTATTCTTGGCCACAATCCAGGGAACTGTGTGACCAGCTTCATGTGCTCACTTTGAAGACTTTTTTGTTTTGTTTCCTAACAGCAGCTCCTCTCTGTTGCATCAAAACCTGCTTTTTTAAAAAAAGAAAAAATTCCAGGGCGCTTTGAGGGCAGTTTGCAATGCAGGGACAAAGATTTGGGTGAGAGTATTCTGAAGGGAACAAAACTGTTAACCCATCTGAGCACATCTAGCAATTCCCCAGGCCCATGGCCTCTATTTTTATACATCATTTCTCTTTTCACAAAACGCTTCAAACTAAGAGATAAATACTTCAATATTTGTTAAAACTTGTGTATAATTTTCAGTAACCCAAGCAAAACAAAACATGAGGTCAAAAATCATTCATGGGGAACATGTTCAGGGGGCTCTGTGGTTCTATAAATAGATCCAAATGATATACACTTTGTTTGAGAGAGCTTTTCAACACAGTTTGCAAATTAATCATCCCTAGGCATTCTATTAGGGAAAAGGGTGTTGTTGCTGCGGGTACTCAACAAAACCATTTATATCAAGACGTTTGTGCATAACGGGGGGAATTACCTCTGTAAACATTATGTAAAGTGTTCACTGCGGTTGAAAATTAATTCTCGAGGCCTTCTCTCACATGGACACAACACGAAGCTTTTCCAGACGCAGAGAGAGTTTTCCTAAGTGAGGTCAGAGATTTCCCATTTGCAGACTCTGCATGAAGAAAATGGAAGCTGCTGCCTCAGAGCAGTACTTGAGATCAACCTTTGACATGAACTATCCTCACACAACAATTACAGGTAAGACAGAAAACATGCAGAAGGGAGGGGATTGGGCCCACTGGTTGACCTCCACTTGTTCATCTCAAGACCAGAAATGAACAGACCGTATGGGTGCATATCTTGTACATATGTAAGCTCTATCCTCACACAACCAGGGACCTTGATTTTGCATTTCACAAGACCTCGGTCACACCTGCGCCATACATCTAAACCATGCTTTTTTTCTGGGGGGACGCATACCCCCAAACATTTTGTGAATCTAACAGGAGAAGAAACTAAAAATCTAATTATTATTATTTGTTTCTTCTCTAGCACGGTGAATTGTCAGCTCCGTTGCTACCCCCAATGGCGGCCTCATTTCCTGTCATGGTGTTTCCCGAGTCTCAGACAGAAGTGAGCGTTTAATGTGTGAAGTAGGAGTTTGAATCTAGCACGGTGATTGGTCAGTTTCATTGTTACCACCTCCAATGGCAGCTTCCTTTCCTTTCCTGGTGCAATGCATGTTCTTTGTACTTTTGTCCATTTACTGTATTTATTTTTCCTGATTTGAACTATAAAATGTGGTTTTCTTGAGCCAAAATGAGAGCACCCCTAAACATTTCTAAAGGGGAAAAAAAGCACTGCATCTAAAGCACATTTATACCACTGTTATACCTCAGAGAAACCTGGGAAATGTAGTTTAACTCGCCACTTCCCTTGGGAAAATGAAAGGGGTCCAAATCAGTTCCTTGAACCATGTTGACAAGCCCAAAGCACTGCAGAACCAACATGACATACCCAGACGAAAAGAATGGGGTGCGGGGGGGGGGACTGAATTTCTGTCACGAACCGTCACCATCCTCAAAATAACATCCAGTCAGACTTGAAGAAAGTGAAGTATAATTTAGTTGGTGTCTACATGAACATGCTCTCTCAGCAGGAAGGCCTCCATGTTCCTTCATGGCCTTCAGTGTTTATTTAGAGCCTCCTCCTAGCAGCCAGAGTTTTCTTTGGTTTCCTAGGAAGCTGAATCACTTCTTCCCGAGAATTTTCTAGAAGCCCCTCATCGCTGGGGGATTAACAATTAAATATGGCCAGGATTCCCTTTGGCTCAGCACTCCCACACCCTAACTTAACACAGGACAAGTAATAACCATAATAATTTAACATGCTTACTGAGTCACCAAAGCTTCTTTCCCAGCTGTGAGACGCTGCCATTTTTTTCCTCCTCTTGCGGCTCAGGCAAATTCTGGAATTATGAAACACATGAGCAGCTAATACAGCTCTTCCCCCTCCCCAGCCTGCCTGCCTGCCTGCCTGTGGAGAACTTATTAGAAGCCAAAGCAAATGGGACAAAAATGAAACAAAAAAGAAAATTGCCAGAGAAGTTCCAGAGAAACGCTTCCAGCCAGAGGTTACATATCAGAGAATGGATCCCTTGTTTTTATTCTAGTATCTTTACTAGGGCACATACTTTTGCTTTAATTTCTACCAGCCTGTTTCTTTTCTGTCAACATATAGAGATGATAAGGTCTTTGGTATGGCATGCTAATACTTTTTTTTTTTTGTTTAAACCCTGCTTCAGCTGTTTGCCATACAATGAGTCCATTGTTAAGATATTGCCATGGCAACATAGTTCAGGGCCACTGTTGGGGTCTGCATCACACCTAAACAGCTCAGTGATCCAGAGTTTGTTCACATAAAATGTTTTTCTCCCACCACTTTGTACATTCTCCCTCTAGCAGGAACTGAGGGAAATTGCGGCCTTTCGAGACAATGATAAAGCAAAACATAAATTTGCTCTTTTATCCAAAGTAACAGTGGCTCAGTACCAAGGACCTTATATTCAAGGACCAAAACTGTGCTGCAAGAGAATTGCCTATCCATGTATCCTTTGTATACTCCCTCTTCACAGCCCAGAACTCAGGAGGTGGGGTTCAAAATCACAATAGGGCTGGCCCTGCCATTAGAATCTCGGAGGCAGTGAGGTCATAGAAGACAGAGCTGTGTGTTTATTCACTAAAGTATGCTGTTGGTATCAGGTGCTGTAGCGATGCCATCCAACCACCAGTCTAGCTGCTAGCCTGGCTGATTTCTATACATCAAATGAGGAAGCATCTGTTAAAGTTATAAGTTTAAAGTGCATGAAATGCTGTGTTTGGATGTATTGTATGCGGAATGCTACAAAGAGAAGTATACCTTAAGTAAGAGGTTCCACTCTGGGTGAAAGCGGCAGGCTGGTGTTTTTCCATTTCAGTGAGCTAAACTACCTGATGACTCATCACCAGGCAACACAAGCTGCAGTGCTAACAGCAGGAGAGGAAACTTGGAGAAGTCAGAGATGGCTAGTAGCAGTTGCAGAGAAGCTCTGAAATGAGGAACAAGCTTTGGGTCTCTCTCTGGGATCAGAGAGAGGAAAGTTTACTGAAATGCATAAAGAGTTCAGAGATTGAACCACATTGCTTGTTTGCAACGTGCTACTTTGCTATTTTGTTCATGTAATGTTTAAATTAAGTAGTGTTAAGACTGTTTTGCAGTAAAGCTTCGAGACTCATTCTTGGGGCCTAAATTCATTTCTATACAAGGTCCAGATCAGGGATTCCGTTGAGCATATTGTCCTGGGATGGTCCTGGTTCAGAAAAAGATGGGAGATTGCTGTAGGCAGGAAGACTGGGTGGTTTTGCTAGTGCTTGAAATGGGGATGGAAAGTTCTATTGCACAAGCCTGTTGAAAAAGAAAAGGGGAGGTGGACAAAAGGTATGAAGAGTTCTTCCAAACATTCACTATTTTCTGGGAGGAATTCAAGCTCATACTAGAACTTAAGGCTTGCAAATTTAAAGTGGATTAAAGTACTCTGCCACCCTAGTGCAACAAGTCTACTTGGGGGGGGGGGACAGCCAGGCTTTTGGCAGTTTGGAAAATGAAGTGTAAATGTAGGATGAACAGATGTTTAATGGGAAGGCTCGTAAACACACCACAAACAAATCAGGGTGAATGCAGGATGAATGCACATTGTCATATAATCACCCCATAAACACATCAAAACGAATGCTCAATAAAGACCAGACATACGCCACATTCACACCATACATTTAAAGCACTATGATACGACTTGAAATAGCCATGGCTTCCCCTCAAAGAATCTTGAGAGCTGTCATCTGTTAAGGGTGCTGAGAGTTGTTAGGCGCCCCCTGTTCCCCTCTCAGGGATGTAATTCCCAGAGTTCCTTGTGAAGAAGGATTGATTGCTAAACCAGTCTGGGAACTGCAGCTCTCTGAGGGGAATAGGGGGTCTCCTAAGAACTTTCAGTACCCCTAAGAGATGACAGCTCCCAGAATTCTTTGGGGGAAGCCACGACTGTTTAAAGTGGTGTCATAGTGCTTTAAATATATAGTGCGAATGTGGCCATAGTCTAGCCACTGAATAAGATTTGCGTAAAGGAAATCAGGATGAATGTTGAACAAAGAGGTCATTTGCAGGACCCTAAGCTCCTGTTGTGTTTCCGTTATCTCAAAGAAGTTTACACAGAAAATTATCCATAGCAATATGCAACGCAGGGTGGTGAATTTTGGAGTTCCATTGAAGAGCAGACTATTGTCAGTTGTATTTGGTTTCTTAACATACATTTGCCACCATGGTGCACCTTGGTGGAGGAGCATCATTTGGATTTCCTGCCAGGGATCAAAATGTCTCTCAAACCTTCTCTGCTTGCACAGCAGAATTTGCCAGGAGATTGTGGTCTACAGTTCTAAACCAAACCCAACAATGTCTGGGACGAGGGATGGCTGACCTGTTCCTAACTGCTTTTCCTGGACCCTCATCTTAAAACTACTACCAGATTCAACACAATTTATATTGGCCCAAAGATTCACATGATTGTCATCTCTGTTGTATTTTTGGCCCTCTGCCACTGTTTACATATTCCTGTCATTTGTAGCTCTGGCCTTTTTACTATTCGGTTATTAATATTCAAATAAATGATTAAAAACAAAACAAAAAACCCTCCAGTCTGGCAGATCTTCTAAGGATGATAGGCACACATGATGTATGTAATGACTGAATATTTTTCTGTCAAGTAAATCTCCTTTTCTTGTTTGCAACTTCTCCTCATCCAAGGGAAAGCACATGCCCACATTTACAACTATGCCAAATGTCATTTTAATTTATTCTTACCCTGAACACTTTTATTTGGCAGTGAAGTCCCAAAGATGTCACAGAAAAAGCTCATACGTCCCATTTAAATTCTCCAGGCAACCAGGATCACAGAGATGAAAAGCCCATAGCAAATCAGCCACCAGAAGAAGCAGGGCTTTCCTATCATCTCAGACCCAACGCTTTCTTCACATACTCATTTGTGAATCTTCAAGTGGCATAATTAGGTAATGTGCCATACACTGGAGAACTTGCCTAACTAGGAAAAAATTGACACACTTGGGTCAAAATATGACACATTTGAGGCAACTGAGAGGTCACCTGGTAGAGGAGCAACTGGCAGGTACTTTGTTGTCTTCCACACACCTGATGTATCTTCTTGTTGGCTTCCCACCGGCATCTGGTTGGAGACTGTGACCGTGTGAATGCCATATGTCCCGTTCCCCCCCCCCCCAAGGAATCCTGTGAAGTGTAGTTTGCTAAGCGTTTGCTAAGGGCTCTATGAGGGATAAGCTACAGTTCCCATGATTCTCTGGGGGAAACCCTTGCGCTTTAAATCTATGGTGTGTATCATAGCTGTCAACGTTTCTCTTTTTTTAAGGGAAATTCCCTTATTCCGAATTGGATTCCTCACAAGAAAAGGGAAAAGTTGACAGCTATGGTGTGTATGCAGCCTGAGAGGAAGGATTCTGCACTAGGTAGATGCTAGACCTGCTCTACCAGTGACCTTCTTATGTTCTTATCACGTTTTACAGGCACTCCAGATGAAGCCCTGCCAACTGAGTTGCTATGAAACCTGCGCCTCTGAATGTACCATCTCACATTAATCTTTAAGATGGTAAGGTGAGGGCACCCATCTCCTTGCTTATGTGATTACGAACATTTTCCTTGTACATTCTGAGCTGGGCCTTTACCTGTTTGGTTCAGTGAGCTTGAGTACCTCCTTTAAGCCAACCACCTGAGCTGACCTGATTGGCTTGCAGGTCAGCCTGAAGACAACACAAAGCTCAGTTGCATTGAGTATGTCATTATGACTTAAAGAGATCCAAGACCTGCTGCGTGACTTTATATAGCAAAGCTGAATGCCAATGATGGGAAGTGACATACAATCACCATCTTCTGGCCTCTTCCTTGGTCTCCACCAGCAATTATTCCTTTCTGCTTTGGGACCATGAGCCTCTTGTGGTTAATGTCATAGAAGTTGGCGTTGTTTGCTAAGAAAACCTTCCCTTCTTTAACTGTCCATTTGGGCCAGTGTAAACTTTGTGCTAATTGCTTATATGTCATGGGACGCCAAACAAGAGGTGCAAAGAATGACCTCTACACCCAAGATGAACCTTGCCATGGCATTTTTGTGGCACACCAGCCAGGATGAGATAAACAATAATCCCATGGCAGTACTAAAATCCTCAATCTGGTTTATATGAGTTGCTGCTTGGATACTGTGGTGCATAGCAACATGACACAGCAAAAAAAAAAAAAGTACTGTCAGATTAAAAGCATGCAAAGCAATTAAAATAAGCTAAAGGACTTCCCTTTTTAAAAGAAACCTGTACCCATTAAGACCTATGCACACACCCATGAAATAGGGAAGAGTGAGCTCCTGTTAGACTCTATCAGAGACACTAAATGGAATCACGATGATAAATGTATTAAAAAGCAGTTGTTGAGTTTGTAATACACACAGCTGAAGCTTCCTTTATAACGCTTAACATGCATGAAAGATGCTCTCTGTTTATATAACAGAGCCACCAGATGGTGCTGTAAAATAACGTAGCTAATAAAGTTATATTGCATTCCATAAAGACTGTTACTGCTGTTGGTCCCAGAGATTAATATGACATAAAATATGTTTTAGCTTTAATATACCATGATTGTTTGTTTGTGCAGTATTTTAAAAGGTTATTGACTGAAGCTTAAATACTATCCAGGATAATCATGGCAGACGATATCACCATATTACAATCTGCATAAAACAAAACCTACTGAATGGGGAGAGGGAGAACTACTACGTACACCATCTTAGAGAAACAGTGGGATATAAAATATAATCTTGGAGAAATGGTGAGAGAGAAATGTAATACATAAATAGGGGATGTAATTTAATATATAAATGGGGGAAACCATGTTTCCCCCCCTAACTGGGGCAGGAATTTGGTGGCCAGGCACATGAGGTACATCTCCAGAGAAAAGGGTTTTGCCAAGAATACTTCTATTTCCCAGATTTGGTGCAAAGATGGTGCTATCAGAAGGATATTCTTAGTCAGTCTCAGATGCTTAGCAAAAGCCCTTCATCAATCACTTCAGCGTCATACGCCCCATGCCTTTAAGGCACATGGCTTCCCCCAAAGAATCCTGGGATCTGTGGTTTGTTAAGGGTCCTGGAAACTGTAGTACTGTGATAAGGGCAAACCACAGTTCCCAGGATTATTTGGGGGAAGATCTGTCCTTTAAACATATGTTGTGTTTGCAGCCTTAGAATGGAAATCCAGGTAAATCCCAGTGGAATGGAATCTGATGCCTCTCCATGTTGGTTCACTGAAACAAAATATGAATCCATCTAGTGAAATGCTGCCTTTTCCCTTTTTGGCCATTTAGGCCCAATTTCCACTTACGTGGGTCAAGCCCAGCCCATAAAAGCTGCCAGGGGTGAAGGAGGCATTGAGACAGAGCCAAGGAACACACTGAAGGCAACATAGCAACATACCAGGTCAGAACAATGGTCCATCTAGCTGAGTATTGTTTACACTGACTTACAGAATTTCCTACAGGGGTCTCTCCTGGCCCTACCAGGTGGCACCATGGATTTGAACATGGCTCATTTTGCATGCCCAGCTGGTGCTCTGCCACTAAGCTACCACCTTTTCATGCGGTTGTTCTACACGATAGCTATTAGCCCCTGGGGAGCTGCTCCTGTGAATCAGCTCCATATCACTGCAAACCTTTTCAGAGGTTGGGGTGGAGGAGGCGGGGAAAAGCCTTCCTTCTCGATATGCTACCTTTTGGAACATCAATAGTACATCTTGTGATAACAGCTGCCATATGAACCTGCCCAGACCCTGAGATCATCTTCTGAGGCCCTTCTTCATGTGCCTCCTTCACGAGAGGTCCAGAGGGTGGCAACACAAGAACGGGCCTTCTCTGCAGTGGCTCCCTGTCTGTGGAACACTCTCCCCAGCAAAGCTCACCTGGTACCTTCATTATACACCTTTAGGCACCAGGCAAAAACATTCCTCTTCAACCATGTTCCCTCACTGTGAGAAGCTAAGCTACAGGGAACCAGGCAGAGGGCCTTCTCGGTAGTGGCGCCCGCCCTGTGGAACGCCCTCCCATCAGATGTGAAAGAGATAAACAACTACCTGACATTTAGAAGAAATCTGAAGGCAGTCCTGTTCAGGGAAGTTTTTAATGTGTGACAATTTAATGTATTTTTAATCTTTGTTGGAAGCTGCCCGGAGTGGCTAGGGAAACCCAGCCAGATGGGCAGGCTACAAATAATAAATTACTATTACTGTTACTATTTGGCACATTAACATCCTATATCCTTTCAAATATGTTTGTAGGAGGGGGTGTTATTGGTTCTGTTCTTATTTTTATTGTGTTTTTTGTGTTTTTCTCTTGTATTTTAATGCTATGAGCTGCCCTGAGACCCTTGGATGAAGGATAGAATTATTATTATAATTATTAATTCCTCTTTCTGGCGCAGAAATGGCTTGTTGAAAGGCCACAGCAGTGGTAGATGACCATATCTCACCCAACCCTAAAAGCTAAAAAGGTTTCTAGGTGTCTTCTACCTTATGGGTAAGAGAAAGCATTCCACAGCTGAACTTTTCTGCGGGGTCAACAGTAAGTCAAACCAGGTCAAGCCATCTATGATGACGAATCAATATTTCCATTTTGGAACCCTGGGCAATGTGGTCCTCCTGGCACATCTCTGATCCCAGCGCTTGGCTGGTATTTGGTATTACAGATCATTTATTAAAGCTCAGCCAATCATAATAGCAGATTTGCACGCCTGGGAAGATATGGCTCTTTTGCCAAGAGCTGCTCATGCACTGAGTTGGGGGGTGGGGTGGAATTACATAAACATTCTGAACATATATCAAAATAAATATTACAAATTGCAGGAAATATGTTTAAATTACTCCCATTAATGTTTCAGAGTTTGTTTAGCATTACGCTGATGGTTATAAAAGTGTCTCCTCTCATATCCTTTGGCTGACTGCAAAGTCCAGCTTTCGCCACCCCACCCCAAGAATGTTCGAGGAGACATCCATTTTATATCTTTAGGTCACACCAAAATCCTTGCATTTCCCAGCCAGATCTATCATAATTCAATCCAGTCTTCATAAATCACATTTTCCATCTAAGGTTTACCATTTGTTTGTTTTTTCAGTGCTGGAGGCTGGATGTGTTGAGCCCATTCTTCCACGCAGAAGCTAAGCTAGACTCATTGTGGTGGCACAGCTGTCAAATTGGCCTACTAAGATTAAGGTGTCCCAGGTTCACTCTGCCATAGAGCTTGCCAGGTGAGGGAAGCCATTGTTTCATGGCAGTATTAAAACCTCATTCCAGATTATATATCCGTCTAGCTCAGGCTTCCTCAACCTGGGACTCAGCTATACAGTGGTACCTTGGTTCTCGAACTTAATCCAATTCTGGGAGTCCATTCAACTCCCGAAACGGTTCAAAAACCAAGGCACGGCTTCCAATTGGCTTCAGGAGCTTCCTGCAGTCAAGCAGAACGGACATTCGGCTTCTGAAAAATGTTTGTAAACCGGAACACTTACTTCCGGTTTTGTTGTGTTTGGGGGCCGATTTGTCTAGGAGCCAAGCCAATCGTGAACCAAGGTACTACTGTACAGCTGCAAATAAAATATTTTGTGTGTTTTAAGTGCAATATACAATGTGACACTAGATGGCAATGGTGAGTCTTATGGAAAATTGAATGTATTTTGAAAAGCGCTTTAAAAAAAAGCATTTTCAGAACATTTTTTTATATGAGTATAGATTCCACCCTGGTCCCCTCCAGATGTTTTGGACTACAACTCCTATCATGCTGATCACTGGTCAAACTGGCTGGGGCTGATGGGAGCTGTAGTCCAAAAAATCCAGAGGGAACCAAGTTGGAGTCTATCCTACCTCACAAGATTGTTGTGAGAGGAAAAAATGGCAGTAGGGAAGAATAATGTATGCTACAGCATTAAAACTAAACAAAACAGGTAAAGCCTCTGCTATCATTTTATCTCTTATTTATTTCTATCCTGTCTTTCTCCCAAGTCCAGGACCCAAGGTGGCTCACAACGTAGATTAAAACAGAGACATCTAAATTAGTTGGCTGGCATCTGCCTGTCTTAGCCGTTGGGGGTGAAGTCAAACTGTCAGAAGGTTACAGTGCCTGCTGTGGCTGGAGAGACTGATGTGAGAGGGACATGTTTTGTTGCAGCTGGGGCAGATGAAAGCATCCAGTTAGCAGATGCTGCTGTGGACCTGACTGCCTGCCTCCAAGCCCTGCCGTCATCTGCAAAGGATTCTCACATGGCAAGCTTGATGTTGCCAGCCTTCATGTCACATCAGCAGACATCTTTGTGACGCATAGTTGGTCTGCCAATGGTCTTGATGCTTGAAGCCAGCTCCCCGTGGGGATGCTCCCATCTTCCATTCTGCGGACACGACCAAGCCAGCACAGATGTCGCTGAGACAGGAGAGCAAAGTGCTGATAGCTGGCTTCAATTCCTCCCTCATGACACACTTGCATGGCCTCCTTTTGCAAAAGGCAAAAAGGTAAAGGACCCCTGGACAGCTAAGTCCAGTCAAAGGTGACTATGGGGTTTGCGGCACTCATCTCGCTTTCAGGCCGAGGGAACCGGCGTTTGTCCGCAGCTTTCTGGGTCATGTGGCCTGCATGACTAAACCGCTTCTGGCGCAATGGAACACCGTGATGGAAACCAGAACGCACGGAAACGCCGTTTACTTTCCCGCCACAGCAGTACCTATTTATCTACTTGCACTGGTGTGCTTTCGAACTGCTAGGTTGGCAGGAGCAGGGACCGAGCGATGGGAGCTCACCCTGTCACGGGGATTCGAACCGCTGACCTTCTGATCGGCAAGCCCAAGAGGCTCAGTGGTTTAGACTACAGTGCCATCCGCACTTTTGCAGTATTGGAATGAACATGGATCTGTGCCACAAGACATACAAGACTCCAGCATTGTGACCCTCTGCAAGTAGTGTACCTATGCCCACGTTTGTTTATGCTCCTAAGCAAATCCTACTCTCTGCTCTGTGCGCCTCTTATATACTTGTGTCACCTTCTGCATGGCCTACTCTCTATTCTATTATTCATTTTTCCAGCATCCTGGGGCATCTGCCGTAGGAAGTTATTTTATTGCTTTGGCCCATGGCTGCTTCTGAACAGCTGGCAAGCCACAGCTTTTCTTGGAAGATCACAAAGATCTTGTCGCAGCATGTCTTGGACTTCATTGTCTTCTCTATTTTTTAACACTGATTTCAGATGTAAGGGGGGGGGTGGAATAATGCCGGTGGTATTGCTGTGCGCCCTGGTAATATAAATAGTGACAGCTAATAATCCCTCCAAACATGCTCTCTTCCTCAAAAGCATAACATCTGGTCTTGTGGTGTAGTTGCCATTCATGTCATGCTGCCATGTGGGAAACACAAACCAAGACGCTTCCTCTATTCCACGTGATGCAATAAATGTTGGCTGGTCCCAAATCCTGCCCTGGGTAACGATGGGTGGAGAAGATAATCTGCTGTCAGATGGTGTTTCCCCCCTGTCTTGTCTCACCAGCCTGGTACTTTTCTTATATGAAAAACGGCAAGTGGTCCGGGCCTATAGGACATGGATTTGCATAGATTTGCACATGATGCTTGTCATACAGGGATGAAAACTTAGAAATTTACATTTTAGAGAAAGCAAGGCGATTCATTTCCCACCCTGAATATCCATATCATTTCCAGCATCAAATTCTCTTCATTAGCAGTGTTCGCATCATTGCTGCCCCCTAAATTAAATTATATTAAATTGGAAATAAATAGGGTGCACATTGCAATTTCCTTAAGCATTGGAAGGATTCTTACCAAGAGAAAAGGTGATGGCCTTTTTCAAATGATGGCCACCAACTTGGATGGCTTTAAAGGAAGATTAGACAAATTCATGGGGGATAAGACTATCGAGGTCTTCTGCTCTGCAAAAGCACAATATCTTCTAATATATTAATTCATACATACATGTGTCTGTGCTTATGTCTTAAGACACTAGCACTACCTTGCGTCTAAATGATACCAATATAGAAAGGATTCTTTTCATTGTCCTGCAGTTTTCTATGGGTGAAGTAATCAACTTTTGCAAAAGACGTTGGGCCAATAAAAATGTCAACTTGCTTTGTATTGCTGATTCTTTTGGACTGAAATGGCAACAATACTCTGTATGTAGCTGCCATCTACTGGCAAGTCAGAAATGTAAGCAGCTGTGCAGGCAGAGGGTGGGCTGCTGTAGTTTAATTGAAGCCGGCCCTCTCACACAAGCCATTTTCCAAGAAAAATTGGTCCCCAATAGAAACAGAAAAGAAAACACACACAGCTGATTGGCAAGTGCATCAGAGTGTTTCACAAGCAAGGCTTAGAAGTGGTGTTTCCTTAAATCCGTTCATAGTGTGAATGTAAAACCTACATTACATATGCCTCTTTTTCACTTCTGTTAAGCGTTACCAATGATGACACACCCACATAAATATAATGAACGAGGCTGATTAAAGCATCCAGCCATTACTATTTAATAGCATAGTATTTAATAATATAGTATTTAATATTCCTATTTCATTAGCACAAGCGACAGAACCATAGTTTGTTAAGGGATCATTAGGCGACTCCCTACAGAGCTATAATTCCTAGCACCCTTAGCAAACTACAGTTCTCGGGATTCTTGAGCAGGGGGGAAGCCATGACTGCTGGAGCGGTATAAGAGCGTTTTAAATGTCCTGATTTGAGCCTTAAAACCTACAGTGGTACCTCGGGTTACAGACGCTTCAAGTTACAGACTCCGCTAACCCAGAAATAGTACCTCAGGTTAAGAACTTTGCTTCAGGATCAGAACAGAAATTGTGCTCCAGCGGCGCGGCAGCAGCGGGAGGCCCCATTAGCTAAAGTGGTACCTTAGGTTAAAAACAGTTTCAGGTTAGAAACGGACCTCCGGAATGAATTAAGTACCAGTACTTAACCTGAGGTACCACTGTATTGCCTTTCATTGCTCTCTACATAACAAAAACTGAAAAGCTACCCTTTAATGTACGAATCCACTTTCCTACATTTTGTACAGCTCCCAATATGTCACCCAAAGGGAGGAAATGTACCACCAAAGTAAAGAGGACTCAGGCTGGCCTAAATTAGAAATAATTGCTAGGATTTAAATAGAAATATTGTAACAACCTTGCCACAACGGGGGAAGACTGTGAGCAGGTGAACTTTGTGCCTGCTTAGTCTGCTCTCCATTAGAAAGTAAGAAGAGCCCAAATGGATCAGGATCCTTTTCTCACAGTGGCCGGCCAGATGCAAGCTGAACTCTCCCCGCTTGTGATGGTTACCAGCTACTTTCATTTAGTGATCTACTGACTGCCTCTGACACTGGAGGCAGAACACAGCTAGGATGGAGTTGCTGAGTTTGTTCTCTTCCATCTAGCTAAAGACACAAGAGCCACCTCTGTTCCTACATCCGGATACCCTAACGGTATACCAGAGATGTGTAACCTGTGGCCTTCCAGACGTTGATAGACCACAGTTCCTATCTTCAACCCCCATCTGTCTGGGGTTGGTGGGAGTTGAAGTCCAGCAACATCTGGAGGGCCTCTGGTTCCCCACCCCTGTCCGAAGGGCTTGCCTAAGGGTGAATCTTTGAGCCCCCCCCCGCCGATCAATATACCATACATTTCCATGTATAAGCAGTGGCGTAGCGTGGGGGGTGCAGGGGGGGCCGGGCGCAACATCTGGGGGTTAGGGTTAGGGGGCGCAAATCCACGGGTTAGGGGGTGCAAATTACTTGTCTTGCCCCGGGTGCTGACAACCCACGCTACGCCACTGTGTATAAGAGTATGTTATTGTATTTAAAAATCATGTTAAAAAGTGGGGGTCGTCTTATACATGGGTAGTGCATAGGGTGGACGTTTGATTGGTTGCTGCCGCAGCTGTCAATAACTATTGTGTGAAAGCTAGACCACAAAGAAGGCTGATTGCCGAAGAATTGATGCTTTTGAATTATGGTGCTGGAGGAGACTCTTGAGAGTCCCATGGACTGCAAGAAGATCAAACCTCTTCATTCTTAAGGAAATCAGCCCTGAGTGCTCACTGGAAGGACAGATCGTGAAGCTGAGGCTCCAATACTTTGGCCACCTCACGAGAAGAGAAGACTCCCTGAGAAAGACCCTGATGCTGGGAAAGATGGAGGGCACAAGGAGAAGGGGGCGACAGAGGATGAGATGGTTGGATAGTGTTCTCAAAGCTACCAGCATGAGTCTGACCAAACTGCGGGAGGCAGTGGAAAGACAGGAGTGCCTGGCGTTCTCTGGTCCATGGGGTCACGAAGAGTCGGACATGACTAAACAACTAAACAACAACAACAACATCTGGAGGGCCTCTGGTTCCCCACCCCTGTCCCAAGGGCTTGCCTAAGGGTGAATCTTTGCCTAAGGGTCGTCTTATACATGGGTAGTGCATAGGGTGGACGTTTGATTGGTTGCTGCCGCAGCTGTCAATAGCTATTGTGCATGTTATTGGCTGGTGCGTCAATGGGTACTGTTGATTGGCTGATGCTCCAGCACTTGGGTGGGCGATTGGCAGCTTTTGCCAGTGATGGGACAGATGGGAGGTGGATTTCGAGATGTGTGCATGTGAGCGATTTTTGGCAACAACCATGAGTAATCCCCCCCAAAAAGCTCAACAACTCTGTGCCATCTCCCCCCATTTTCTTAATTTGAGTCCCCAAAAATAAGAGGCATCTTATAGATGGAAAAGTATCGTAAGTATGAGCTCCAAGAGCTGGAGTAGAAAGGACCTTAACCATCAATTCATGAAATACCCCGGTGTGAACAGGCAGGTCACATCCAGTCTGCTAAAACCTCCCTCCCTGCGATGGCCTGCCTACTTGGTGCAACTCCTTTTCCCTTGCTACTTTATGAAAAAAAATATGATAGAGTAGTAAAAGGTAGCACTTAGTTGTCACTAGGTGGCATATTAGACTTATGCATGCTCTCATCAACAGCACAGCCTAGGGCTGTCACAAAGCGATTTCACATGGACCCTAGCTGCGAGCAATATTGCTATTGCTATTGCTATTGCTATACCATTTTATATTTTTAAGAAAAATATCTCAAAGCAGTTTACAACACATTAAAACATCTAATAAATCAATCCAGAATAAAACATTAATTAAGAAAGTCAGATATAAAGTATATATTCAAAGCAAAGTAATTAACAGGAAACTAAAATATTCTCTTAAAGATGTCAAAACAAAACATTACCATGGAGGTCAACTGCAGAATGCACATTTAACACAGCAAAGTTAACATATATAACATTAAGAAAACAACAACAACTTATTTATATGCTGCCCATCTGATTGGGTTGCCCCAGCCACTTTGGGTGGCTCCCAACAAAAAATAGTAAAAGCACGATGCGACAACCCATGCTAAAAACTGCCCTGAATAGGGCTGCCTTCAGATGTCTTTTTAAAATCACATAGCATGGTCAATGGGCAGGGATGATGGGAGTTGTAGTTCAGTAACATCTGGTAGGCCATGGGTTCCCATCGTTGCCATAAAACCATCCCTCAAGGGGCAAGAATTTTCAAAGCTAGGAAGGAAGGAAGGAAGGAAGGAAGGAAGGAAGGAAGGAAGGAAGAAAGAAAGAAAGAAAGAAAGATTGGCGTGGTTTTTCACATTAGGAAATTACAGAAAATTTGACCTCCACAAGGGGTTCAGATTTAAACTAGGGCTTGATTTAAACAATTTGCTTGGCGTTGTGATGAATCCAGTTGTGTTTATTTACTTCTGCTTCCTGCCCAGAAGTGAATGCTTCATAGACCATCACTATCCCTGCTTCGAACAGGTAGTTTTCACTCTTGAGCAAAGATGGGGGAGTGGGCAGAGAAACTTGGTCATCGGAGGAATACCTATTATAACATTATTCAGAGCAAATTCATCATGAGAGGAAGTCGTTGGCTTGACTTTCAGGGTGTTAGTTGATTCTCAAGGCCAGCAAATGTTTTTGTCACATGTCACAAACACAATCAAACGTGTTTTTCCACATAGCTACGTTCTCCGTCCTTCTGACTCATTGCTGTCGGTCCACTTATCTAGAAAGATCATTCCAGAAGGAACACTTTTTTTTCTATGTTGTTGCCATCTACCACATCATTTTTAATATATGGAGGGGGGGGGAGACTCACTGAAAATTCATCTTCTTTGGAGGAGAAGTTAAATCAGAAACTGTTACAAGTGGAAAAGGTTTGTTCTCATTAGTTTCAAATGAGTGAGACCCGTTTGCAAAGGCAACTATCGATTTTTTTTAAAGCTCTGCTAAACATGTTCCACAAGGTGATTCCTCCCCCCCCACCCCCGCCAGACTTGCTACTTATCTCATTTCACTTGTACAGCAACTATGGACCATAGAAGGGTAAGAAGACTGCTGGTGAAGATCTCTGTCCCCCACACCCGCCCACCTTAAGTTCACCAGGCCTGGGACTGACTGTGGATCTGAATGGGATACCATACATGTGGAAACGATCGCACTGGTTCAGCACCCTCTGCTGAAGGTGTTCTGTGCACTTGGAGGAAACCCTTGGCAGCAGTTTGTGAGGAGCACTTTTCATCAGAACTACAGCAGGGGAGGAAAGGGTTACATTTCCTTTTCATGCCTACAGCAATCGAGATAAGTATCAGCCCCCACCCAAGGTGACCATTTAGCCTGGGCCTAGTGAAGATTACTGACATGCTTTTAATGTTGCTATAAATGCTCCCTGCAGATGCTTCACCTGTGCAGGTTCATCCCATAAATTCCACTTCTTTCTTTCTTTCTTTCTTTCTTTCTTTCTTTCTTTCTTAAATGCATTTTTATTTGCAAAAGGAAAGGAAAAGATAAAAGCATTGCCAGTTTACATTGATAATAAAAACAATCAATCCTAATTAAAATGTATAATTAATACAGGTAGCCCATATGCCCAAATAGGCATCTAAATGAGATTGGTGATTATATACCATGTGTTCAATGTAGAATGGGCAGTGAGATCTTCAGAGCACAGAGTTATAGGTGGTGGTTGTTTGTGCTTTCAACCTTGCAAAGTAAATCTCTTCACCACCCTAAGGACTTGCAGAAACCACTTTTGTTGTTTTGTGAAACTAATCACCAACCCCAAGTCTCCTGGCTCTGTCAGCCCTTTAGAAATCATAGCCTCGTTTATGTTCCCAAATGAAGCAATCTGCTGTTGCCAAATATTTGTTACTAACTTATAGCTTGACAATTGGGTGGTTCCTTCCCAACATGGTCCACCCCTTTGTCCCGATCTCATTCCATTTGTGTGCCAAGATCCCCACCCCCCACCCCGGTCACTGGACCTTCAAGGAATTACCATTTGTCTCTGTGGTTACCAGCCATTATTTCACTTCACCCCATTTGGAATGAAGGAAGTGATGAACTAGCTGGACTTCATCTATACAATTTTAAGGAGCCCAGAATTTTGAACTGTTCAAGCTCTAGACCATTCATTCAGCCATTATATTCCATCTGTTTGGATTTCAGAGCAGTGCACAGCATAAAATCAGGGCAATATAACATAACAACGGTGCTAAAAGCAGCAGCAATGATTCAGAACCCCAGGCAAAGAGAACAGAAGGTCTTTCAGAAAGGTAATATGTGATGATCTATTGTCAGGTACAATTGGCTAACTTAGTGGAAGTATTGTTACAGTGGTTGTTACCGGTAGCACATTTAAGCAGCGCTCAAGGGACTGAGCTTTGTAAAGATGATTTGAAGAAACAAAAGGACTCATATATGGTTTATAAGAAAGACTGTTAAGCGACCCAACACTTCATTTTAGAGGGGAGGAACTAATTGCCCTTTTTGTACCATCCAACCATAGCTCAGCTGGTTAGAACATGGTGCTGGTTTGATCCCCATAGGAGACAACTGCAAATTCCTGCATTGCAGGGAGTTGGACTAGATAATCCTCTATGATTCTATAAATATATATACACACAACATTTCAAGTGTGAAGGTCTCTTGCATTCTATGGAAACCTACAATCAAGTTGTCCTTCACCTACTGTAAAATACTGTATTTTTTGCTCTATAAGACTCACCTTTTCCCTCCTAAAAAGTAAGGGGAAATGTGTATGTGTCTTATGGAGCGAATGCAGGCTGTGCAGCTATCACAGAAGCCAGAACAGGAAGAGGGATTGCTGCTTTCACTGCGCAGCGATCCCTCTTGCTGTTCTGGCTTCTGAGATTCAGAATATTTTTTTTCTTGTTTTCCTCCTCCAAAAACTAGGTGCGTCTTGTGGTCTGGTGCTTCTTATAGAGCGAAAAATAAGGTCAACAGATCTCACCAACAGCAGCAAGTCACGAAGGCCTTGAGACCAAGCCTAAGCCAGCTCAAGGGGGAAATGTCGCAGATCATCAGCATGTAGCTCAGATTCATTTGGCCTGAGATTTGTCCAATCTATGTTAAAAAATAAATAAATGCCCCAGTGCCCTTAATTTGCATGTCATGTAAATTTCACCTCATAATTCCAGACCATTCTATAATCCAAATTTAAAAATAAACTTGTTCATTGATTGAGTAGTGGGCCGTTCTCTTATGTGGAGAGGAAAAAGAAAGTATTTTTAGCAGACTCTTGGTTCCTCTTCTTGCTCGATTTGGCACATGAGAAACTTCAACTGGCCGCATTTCTGAGAAATCAGTAAACAGGGGCAGTGAGCCACACCCAGAACTCTAAAGGCATTAGTGAAGCACCAACATATTACTCTCCTGTAGGTCCTGCAGCAGACCAGGCACGTGGAGCGATTGTGACAGATAAATCTTGTAGATTACTCACCATAATGTTTGTTATTCCCAAGAAATGAGTCACATACCCTCCATCGCTCTATTCTATTTATAGTTCTAACTCCACCTCTCTAGCCCAAGAGGACAGTTCACAAAACATAAAAACCCATTTCCACCAAAAGATGCAAACTTACCAGACTTTTTAGATCTGCCATTAGAACTCAAAACTATCTGGTCACGCTGCTGTCGCTGCATTTTGTAGAAATGTTTGCATTTGCTCTGGATTTAAATTTGTATTGTGAATTGCTCTGAGACTCATTGCATGGAAAAGCAAGATACAGTGGTACCTTGGGTTAGGTACTTAATTCATTCTGGAGGACCGTTCTTAACCTGAAACTGTTCTTAACCTGAAGCACCACTTTAGCTAATGGGGCCTCCCGCTGCTGCCGCGCCGCCAGAGCCCAATTTCTGTTCTCATCCTGAAGCAAAGTTCTTAACCTGAAGCACTATTTCTGGGTTAGCGGAGTATGTAACCTGAAGCGTATGTAACCCGAGGTACCACTGTATTAAGGCACGCTTACATAAATAAATAAAAACAAGGAGGGGATTCCATGAAGGCATTATTACTGGTGGCACTGCAATTATAGAACACCCACAGCTGTCAGCTCACAAGCAACAGGGACAAGGCCTCCTCTCAAAAACATTAAGCTGGGGAAAGAGATGTTATCAGGGCAAAGGAACTGGGCCATCTGAAAGGCCAAAATTTCTCCCCAAAGGTGAAAAGGCTTCCTTTCTACTCAGCACCTATCAGGCAGAATCTTCTTCAAGGCTAGTTCCCCCAAAGTGGGGATACACTAACCAAGTTCCTC
Organism: Podarcis pityusensis; assembly: GCF_964106645.2. Lineage (NCBI taxonomy): Eukaryota > Metazoa > Chordata > Lepidosauria > Squamata > Lacertidae > Podarcis > Podarcis pityusensis. The sequence goes on along the minus strand of NC_138037.1, from coordinate 20,191,404 downwards.
AAGTCATGGGTCACAGTAGTCAATTCCTCATCCTCCCAAGGGGATGAACTCTGGGCCACAGCTAGGGTCTGGGCATCCAGTATCAAGGACTGTTCAAATGACACCTGCAATTAACCTAATCCTTCAAGGACAATACGATCCCTTCCAAACCAGGGAAGCTACCTTTTTCTAGACTGCACCAACCCTCAGTTGTTGACAGCTCCATCTTATCTGTGCTCATCTTCTCCTTGTCAACCCACATTCAGCCCATGAAGGCCCTGCAAGCTATAATTATAGACCATCCTTTCTTCAGAAGATTTAGTTTGAATTACTAGATGGTTGTGGAATGTTGCTGTTGGTTATAACGTTGCTGCTGCTGTTGGTTATTGTGACATGTTGTTTTTTGGAATACTGTTGAGAGTGTGAACTGCTTGAAAAAACACGGGAGTCTCCATCGAATGGCCCTCCTTTTGGGGTGGCGTTTCAACATCAAGAACCATACCAGGGCTTCCATTTGAGTTCTTCAGATACATCCGTCCGTGGGGATTGTTAGGATGCATCAAACCTAAAGTTTTTGAATGCCTGACTAGTTTGTCCCTGTCTCCTATCTTTCCCCTGCATGTGCAAAAGCTACGTTTTGGTGTTCTTAGAAACCTGGAATGTTACGAGTGGCATCCATGGTTCTGTACAAAATTTACCTCTGGCTCCACACACCAGTGGCAGATGTCCATCCGTCCCCCCAGCTTGTTACCCATGGTGAAATGCAGCCATTGGACTGCAAAAGATTCCCCCAAACCTGCTTTAAATTAAACATCTGTTTCGCTTAATATTTAAGGCAGCCTCTAAAGGGTTTACGACAGGCATAGGCAAACTCGGCCCTCCAGATTTTTTGAGACTACTGTTCCCATCATCCCTGACCACTGGTCCTGTTAGCTAGGGATGATGGGAACAGTAGTCTCAAAACATCTAGAGGGCCGAGTTTGCCTATGCCTGGTTTACTAAAATGCCATGCAATCTTAAACAAAAGTATAATACACTGCAATAAAAACAAAAAGTGAAGTGGGGTAAAACTGAACACTTTGATTTTGACACACACACCCCCTCAAAAAAAGCAGCTGTCCTAATCCAAATTTGGTGCGTTGCAAATCTGTGAACCACAGCAGCTTCTTCTTCAACAGCAAAGGAAAGAAAACCACACTTTAAAAAAGTGTGAACAACACCCATGTCATGCGGCTTTCGCTCTGTGCACATGTGAATGTTGCGAGACAGATGAGAGTAAAAAAATCATGGTGTATTCTCTAGCCAAGGAAAACTTGATACAGTACTCAAATTACTGGCTCAAGGAAACCCCAAAACCAACCCAACAAGAGGTTCAGCGAGTCAATAAACCCTTTACTTCAGACTGTAACTTCCTTAATTCAGGGTACTTTCTGAGTACAATTATTTGTCCTTTGGATTTGAGTTTTGGTTTTTTTAAGGCCTTCTCCAGATGATCTGTCTATTGAGCATTCATCTTGATTCGCTTGCACAAATTTCTAAGTTTCTGATACACACTTGATTTCCTCACACAAAAGAGAGACAGCCTGGGAGCACCTTGAGTCTGTGCTGTCCTACAGTGAAGGTGTTTCAAAGGCAGCTTGCACAACAAGAAATGAGCAAATCTAACCCAGTTTCTATTAATAGGAATACATCTTGGCTGGCCATTACATAGAGATAATGGGGTGCATTCAAGACTAGTCCCACTCAGCATGGGCCCACTGAAATTAATGGGTGTGATGAACTTAGGTCCCTTCATGTCAATGGATCTGCTCTGAGTAGGCCTTGGTTGCAGGCAACCCATGAAGGTTGCCTCCTAGCACTTCAACACATTCCTTAGATGTAAGGCCAGTTGATGCCAATCAGAGGTCTTCTTCCTAAGCAGTGAGCTACTCAAAACCAGCCTCGTACATCAGGTATGTAATTAGGTCCACATTTTACGGTCACCGCTGCTGCTCGTTCACCTCTTTAGATCAGACGCATCATCAGTGCGTCACTATCGGCCAAGCGGCAGTCATCAGGACTTTTGCAACAGAAGCTTGTCTTCAAGCCATCTGAAAGCTCAGGTGAGGAACAGGTTTGGCAGGTTGGGTTTTTCTCTCGCTCAGAGATGAGACCAGTCTCAGGTGGCCACTTAGACATTGCCAAAAGGAAAAAGGAAATGCTTCACACACATGAACAAGACCCAAAGAGGGTGTTTGCATGTGCTAAATTATATATATAAATGCAAATCTAGACATAATTATTATCATTTAAATAGAAATAGCATATTCCTTTCACCAGGGTTGGGGAAACTGTGATCATGTCTCCTGGCTCAGTCTGCTGCCCAGGTGTTACCTGCTGCTGGGCAGCTGGATGACCTCCCCTGTTCTCCTTTCTGATGGCTCTTTATTTTGAAACTGGGCAGGAGAGTGCTTTAGACGTAGGCCACTATCTGGGGCATGTGGTCATCCTACTCCAGTCTGGCGTGTGCTTGCAAACATCAATAATAAAAAGTATTCCTTTCTTGTTACTATATCATTCCATCTGGGCTCCTCCGGATAAAGCATCTGCATTTGGATAAGCTGTGGATGCAGCAATTTCAAAATAAGTTTGCAAGCCAAATAATTTGTTGATATGCATAAAGCCTCACAAGTCACACGCAGAACCGTAGAACTGTAGATTTGTAAGGGACCTAGAGGGACATCTAATCCAAAATCCCGCAATGCAGCCATCCGGGGGGGGGGGGTGGGCTCAAACCACCTTCCTTCTGGTTCACAGCCAGACCCATTGACCCATTGTGCCACATGCTTGTAGATTCATAACATATTACGAATAATTATACTGTACCCTTCTAAAAATGTATCTCTTTTTCTTTTTTACTTTTTTTTTAAAGCAAACTGTTGTCTAACAGGAACTCTTGCTTGTTTTTGCCAGTGCCACTGCCTGGCTATGACAATCAAGTTGTGTGTGTTGTTGTTTTTTACTAGCTCTGCCCCTGTGCCTTTAACATGGCTGGGAGGCCATATTCCTCCATTCCAGACACTCTTGCTATTTTAGCCTAACAGCTGATGCAATTTCTACACTGTCACTATTGTAGAACCATTCCTAAGCCAATAACGGTCAATGGATCAAACTGTTCCAATGTGATAAAGGAGTGTGGAGCAGGGGCATAGGAAGGGGGGGTGCAGGGGGTCCTGCTCACCCCGGGTGTCATCCCGAGGGGGTGACAAAATGGCACACTGCGGGAGGCGGCACTTACCACGGGGCCTGGCCTGCAGTGCGCCTGAGCCACGCATCTCTCCTGGGAAACAGCAGCGTGGGGCTTGCGTCCGCCAGGCGGACTCTGTGGGCAACTCACCGTGCCACCCCGCCTGGGTGGATCACCACCCTGGCCCTATGCACGGATCACTCTGCCCCCCGCCGCTCCGGGTGCTCCTGGTGTGGAGGCAACTGGTTCACCCGCCCTGGATGTTGAGCCAAGAGGGCACTGCAGGAGGTGCTGCAAAAACAACAAAAAAGAGCCCGTTTGGTCCATTTCCCATCCCCCTTCCTAATGTGGCATCTGGCCTGTTTCTGTCAGAGCTTCCATATAACCGAGCTGCAACGGCTACTCCTCTGGCTCTCCTCCGACAGTGATTAACAACCTAAGCCTTTGAATGAGACTTTAGGTACGCTCTCCATTGTGCAGAGTACTCAGACAGCAGCAGAAGGAGCCATGAAATATGTGCTACATTGCTACTTTATTTCTGACTACGCATGACAGAAAAGAATAAGCATCTGCTCTCTGTGAGAGACAGAAAACAACAGGTCAAAGAAACAGGAAACCAGTAACTTCAACATCCGTTTCCCAACTCCCGTGAGACTTCCAAGAGTCTGGAATGGCAACAGAGTCTTGTGACTCCAAGAACTGCACAGTGGCGTAACAGAAACCTAACAGTTTCTGTGCCTTTAGCAACAGAGATTCAGAAATTAAATGGGTTAAAAATGCGGTTTATTTTCAGGTAAGCATAAGTTAATTGCACCTAGAACCCATTGATATCAATGACATATTTTGTTCCCATTGAAATCATGTCATGATTAACTTGTGTCATCAAAGTCAATGTGATTTAAGTGCAACTAATTCCCCCCTCCCCCCAAATCCAGTGACTGGATCCAGTCTTACGTCACAAAGACCAACCCACCAAAAGCTGCTTGGAAGTCCCAGATCACTAGAATTTTAAGTGAGAGCCACACCTATTCATTCTCTTCACTCACTTTATTGCATAAACCTCTGCGATGTCCCTTTATTGTATAAGAGAGTGTCAATAAGCATTGTGGGTGTTACAATTTAAACCAATGTGATTACTCATGTGAGCAATTACTCACCTAGGTAGTTGCAAAATCGGGCCCTTAGGGATGCTGCTACTTAAATATTTTGTGTTGAACTAAGTGTCTAGCGAGAAGAAAGGAAGAGAAAAGATTCACCCAGTTATCATCACCTGATACATAAATAGCAACCAATGAGAGTGCTTAGTGAGTCAGATTGGAAAAGGGACTCTCCTAAACTCCGACATTTTTCAACATGGAAAGAATTACTACCAACAAGAAATGTTATTCCCCCAGAGTCTTCCCGTGTCTTAATTAGTAATGTTGAGAACAGTTTCATTGTGCAGCTAGCTCCTCCAAAGAAAAATTTTCCAGCTGATGTTTGCCTGCTTTTTCAAGGAGGAAGTTCAAGTGTGCTTGTTGATGGGAGCTGGAATGTGGCAATGCCTAGAACATACCAGGTTGGAGCTGGGTGCTCCAAAACCTTTTGATGCATGCAGCTGCCCTTTGGGGGGCAAAGACAGGACAGCTTTCCTGATGAGCCTACCCTCTGGTTCCATCTTGTGACTTTTGCAGGAAATTCTGTGTAACATTCTGAGAGAATATGACTCCATGGCTGAATCCTGGTCTCTCAGGTCCCAGTCCAGCACCCTAACCACTACACCACACTGTGGCTTACCCCAAGGAGCTCCTGGCACCTCAGAGAAGGACAATAAATTGGTGTTGAGCATGCAGCAGATGGCCAGTTCGATCCTGCTATCATTTAGAGGTAAAAAATATCAGGTAGGAGGTGATGGCACAGATCTCTACTGAAGACGAAGGACAGCTACCACCAGGCAAATAAATATTTAGCCGTTCTCACCCAGGATCCATATTTCTCCCACACATGGGACCCAGTTCTTAATTTTCTACCATATATAGTCGTAGCCCTGCTGTTGTGGCCACCAGCTGAGGAACAGTAGAATGCTGGACTAGATGGGCCAATGTATGTCTATAGCTGGGGAAATAAAAAGGAACTGAATGCAAAGAAAGAGGAGGTGGTATTGGCCAGGAATTATGTGGTCCATTTTTTCAACTGCAGTAAATGCAGTTTTTATTTGGGAGCTGCTGTGGTATAATATATTATTATACTTTTCAAAAATTATTTATGAATTTATAAAAGTACAAAAATACAGAACTGAAGAATGAAAAAAAAATGGGGAAGAAAGAAAAAATGATACATTACATCAATCTATAATTTTATTCGATTCTACCATGGCTCCCTAAAGTTTCCCACTCCTGCTGCATATTTTTCCCCTCTAACTATTTAAACATTCAGGTTCTTCTCATTATAAACTCTCTCTCTCTCTTTCTCTCTACACACACACACACACACACACACACACACACACACACAATAAAAATTATTATAAACCATTATTACTATTGTGGGTGAGCACTGCTTTTGGTTCACAAGTCCTTTTCTTTACCCAGACAGGCCAAGCACAGATCCAAAGACATTTACACAAAGTGCTTTTTTTAGTGTAGGGCTGTGTGCTGATTCCCTCAAGGGAGATGTGTTTTATCACCATCTACCTCTGACTGTTCACCTGCCCACTGAAACCAAAACAAACTCCTGAATGCGTTCAAAAGCCCACTTATGGAATCCTGCAACACACAGCTGCTTTCTGTGCTCCAATAACTGGTGGTTACAACTTTCTTCTTTAACACATCAGTGACAATACAGTGGTACCTTGGTTTACAACCGTAATCCGTTCCAGAGGTCCGGTTGTAAACCAAAACAGGTTGTAACCCAAGGCACACTTTTGCCAATGGGGCCTTCAAAAAAAAAAAAAAAAGGGTTGTAATCCAAAAAAAGGGACATGCACTTCTGGGTTTGACATGGTTGTAATCCAAAGCGGTTGCAAACCAAGGTACCACTGTATAGCACATTTCAATACACGTTGTGGGAAGCAGAGGGGCAGGACACAAAGAAGCCTCTGGTGGGATGAAGGAAAGTCCTTTCCCCAAAAATTAAGGGCAGGGACATAAACTTATTCGCTTCGATGACCTTTTGCAACTTGTTCTGAAACCATTTTCTTATTTGCTTGTTTCTGTGCGTAATAGCAGAAGAGGAAGGAAAACATTTCTTCCTCTTTATTGGCATTACTTTTTCTGATCTTTCCTCAAACTCATGACAAACTACAACTTCTGTGGTTGTTAGAAAAGGGTTGAGTTTTGGCGGGCTGAGGGGGTTTCACCAACAAACAACTGGGAAAACAATATTGAAATTCAGCACAATGTTTGCTGACTTCGGCTGTACTCCTTGGCACACTAACCTGAGAATAAGCCTTTCTGAACACAGTGGGGCTTACTTCTAAGTAAACGTGGATACATTGGATCAGGCCGTAAAGGTATTCTCGTTGTTAGGGTTGTGTGGCAGTTAATTGGTGTGGTCATCATTAGATAAGAAATTTCAGAGTGCACCTTGGCAGTGCTATATGTTAGTGAAAATAACATATGCGATGGATTGTAAATTAGTCAAAACGACATACAAAAATGTGTTTATTAGGAGCAATCTGCACTAAAATGCTGGTGAATTTTCATGAGGATTTTTTAATTAAAAAATCACAAAAGTGGAGCACCAAATTTAAGATTGGAAAATGAGAAACTGTGAGTGGGGGAAAAATGGACAGATCCTTCCATCTTTGGATGCAGATTTGTGTGTGCATTCCAGCCCCACTAGTGTTTCTCCACACACCATCTCAAGTCACATCTGGGCAAACAAGGGATTTTCCCAGTTCAGAAACAGTTCCAAGGAGAGAAGCAAGGAGGGCTGTGGCCTGGAGACAGTCCTGAGAGCTGGACAGAGATGCTCAAAGGGCCCCATTGGCCTGAGGTCCCTTATTACTGGTACAAATTGCCCATGGTTCTCCCCTGCCCTTTCCTTGTGTCTTCCCACTGAAATCATAGTGTCGGAGAGCCCCCTAGTCCAACTCTCTGCTCGATGCAGGGAATCCAGAACCTGAGCTTCCCCATCAGATTGCTTCCCAGCTTCTGCCTGAGGACCTCCAGCAAGGGGGAACCCAACACCTCTCTGGGTAATTGGTTGCTCTGCTGAGCTGCTCTTATCCTGGAGAAGTTTCTCCCCATGTGCTACCAAAACCTACCAGAATCCCTCCCCCAGTTTGTTCAGGAATCTCACAGAGAACTCTGTTAACTGATAGCTTGGTCAGTAGAGCATGGGGCTCTTAATCTCAGGATCCTGGGTTCAGGTTCCACGTTGAGTGAAAGATTCCTGCATTGCAGGGGGTTGGACTAGATGACCCCCATGGTCCCTTCCAACTCTACACGTTTGGGATTCCGTGGTTTTCAAGCAAATAAAGGATCCCCTCACTTAGGCTATATCTATCTATCTATCTATCTATCTATCTATCTATCTATCTATAATCTATTTATTTATTTATTTATTTATTTTATTTTTAAAAATTACCGGTATTCATTTTCTTTTTCATTCATTACATACATCTCAGATTCTTAACATTTATTATGTGTTCCTTCTTCCCTCGCCTCCTAGGTTTCCCCCAATTTCCGCTTCTGGTTTGTTTCTCCTTTCACCCACTTTGCTGCCTCCTAACAGAAAAAGGTATTAATAACATAGCATCAAACCTCAAAACATAAAAGTAAAAGTAAATACACCATAATATTTCTCTATCTTCTAAACAGTTTCTAATACTAATAGTGTGAATGTTTATTTAAATCCTGCCATCAAGTCCATCGACTTTCTTTGTTTCTGCAAGTTTAATATAAACAGTTCCCATTCTTTTTTTTCAATAAAGTTTTTTATTTATACAACAAGAAAAAAGAACAAAAAAACACAAATACCAAATTACACACAAATTACAAAAATAACCATAGACACATAATTTTCTTAGCAAACAATAAAACATCTATTGGTCTTAACACTAAAGACCCAACCTCGCGTCTATTCCATATTTCAAATTCATATTACTTATTGCCAATACACACTTATGATTTAAAAATTAAACTTATTCTCAATAAATCTAATTTCTTACATCTACCTTGCAACTATTACTGGAGTTCCTCGAATGCTGCAACAGAATTTAAACTACTATATTTATTTTTCAGATATTCTTTGAAAACCTCCCATTTTGAAACAAATTCCTGTTTTGATTTATTCTTTATTTTTTCTGATAAACCGTCTAATTCAGCATATTCTGTCAGCTTTTGGATCCAATCTTGTATAGAGGGGATTTCATTACTCTTCCATTTTGCTGCGATCAAAACTCTTGCTGCCGTCGTTGCATATAAAAAGATACCCTTCCTCTTTTGTGGAATATCCAAATCTGTTATTCCCAGGAGGTAGGCCTCTGGTTTTTTATTGAAAGAGATCTTTAGCATTTTTTGCAGTTCTGCATGTATACTCTCCCAGAATACCTGTATTTTCCTACATATCCACCATATGGTAGAATGTTCTTTTTCAAAGTCGCTGTTGTCTTTTTCTCTTTGTCTGTCATTTTTGCCAGTTCTGCATAGTTCATCAACTTCTCTTGATTTAGGCTATATCTAGACAAAGACCCACAGTCCCCTCCTTGCTGTCTTTAATTTCATTATTTTGTTGTCCTGCAATGTAACTCGCCTATTTTGTTTACACATGCTTCCTCCTCCCAGAATAACCCAATGACTGGAAACAGCAAGCCAAAGTCTGGACTTGGGGATGTGGGCATGAAGTGACTGGGTTTAGCTTCTGTGGAAATTATCTGAGAGGATGGGTGCCATGGCACAAATTCTCGCCAGCCTCCGTGACCCGTTATGGAAAAGCCTGTGCTCCTTTAGTGAAGAAGCAGTTTTTCCATGAGAAAAATCTGGAGGCCAAGTGCTCCAGGGAAACAGAGAGCACCAGGTCACTGAGTGCAGTGCAGACTATGCCAACCTTGGTATTGTCAGAAACAGCTGATCATCAGAGAGAGAGAGAGAGATCTGGCTGCCTCTTGAATCACAAGCACCAGGCACTCTCTCTCACATACGCACAGCTCAGCTTCACTCAAGGCTGCTTCCACACTGGGCACAGACTATGGAGTAGCTATGCTCAGTGTTCATTCACTTTTGAAGGGGCCTCTCTGTGACATCATGAACACCCTGCTTCCATTTCCCCTTGTCCAGCTTCCTTCTCAAAGCCCAGAAAACCCAACCTTTTCAAAACAGTGTTTCAACACTTTATGGACTTTTAGCATCTAAAAAAACCATACAACGTTTGAGATCTACATAGCATCCTATTAAAACATTGCCCAAGAAACAACTTAGCTTTACAACTTGAGCTATTCTCTGCAATATGGTTGGGTGAGCTCCAACTACACTAGCTGGGCTGTCTACCAAGCAGACGCAAATCCAAAGTCTTCAAGTACATACAGTGGTACCTTGGGTTAAGAAAACTGAATTCATTCTGGAGGTCCGTTCTTAACCCAAAACTGTTCTTAACCTGAAGCACCACTTTAGCTAATGGGGCCTCCTGCTGCCGCCGCGCCGCCGGAGCACGATTTCTGTTCTCATCCTGAAGCAAAGTTCTTAACCTGAAGCACTATTTCTGGGTTAGCAAAGTCTGTAACCTGAAGCGTATGTAACCTGAAGCATATGTAACCTGAGGTACCACTGTAATTTCATCTGGGCTCGATATTTCAAAAGCAATGAGATTAGAAAGATTCTGTCCCCAGCAAAAGCAACAATTATGAAAGTGGCAATCAAATTACTGGAACTGGCACACACAAAAATGCCAGTTTTTGAAGTCCAGATCAACACGGATTCTGTTGAACTCCGCACCCCCCGCCACTGGCCAGGGCAGACAAATAAGTTCTGAATTCAGGGTCCAGATCCCCTCATCCATTTTCACTGCAATTTCACCTTTCATTTCGACAGATTCCTTAGCAACACCCACAGCCCAGTGTCCACCTCAGACAGTTACCTCTACCTCCCAGTAATGCCTCTCTGAAGCAGGCTTCTCATAGCCCAGCACACAGGTAACAGAACTAATGTGTATCTGAGTAAAGAATCATGCTTTGTGCACCTTGGATTCCCTGACAGCACTAGATGCACATTAGTTGGACCCAGACTCGTGTTTGCTTTTAAGGCCTGTGCTCGCAATGGCAGGGCCTCTGCACATTTCCTAAGTGTGTCTTGTGCAAAAAAGTCTCCTTAAAGAGAGATCACACAGCTTCACTTTCAGTTGCGGTGAACCACAATCAAGCCCTTGAAATGTTTCACGTCTTGAGACAAGGGCGGGGGAGTTACAGCCTGCATATTTATATGTTTGGTCCAGGACAAAAAAGACTTGTTGTTTTCTCAGTATTGTGTTTCATCTTATTGTGTGAGACAATGGCACAGTCTAAAGGGAATGTGGGGCCGGAGAGAAAAGATTCCATACTTGCTCAAGGTCTGTTTGATTTCCTGTAGAAATTCAGAAGCTGGCTGTTTACAGACTATCTCTCCGTCTCAGAGATTTGCTTTTCAACACTGGTGATTTCTGCACAGATAACTTGATAAGTTGGTCATCATAAGTCTCTCTTCATCGATGATGTGTTACGTCAGCCTGCAGGTCCTTCATCACTTGACAGAATTGCTTGTATTCCAGTGTGATCTTCCAAAGGTTTCGCTAGATTTTGCCTCTGACCCCCTGCTTCAGGGAAACCTCTGAGAACCACTTCCTGCTGCTACCTTTTGGATTTAGAAGTATTTAGATGTCATCCTTGTACCCATCATCTGCTGGTTCCAAAGGACCAAAAATGTGACTTGGGTGAGCACTCCATTCCGTACACTTGTAGCAGAGGAGTACTTGGTCATCCTTGCAGAAGAGGTTCGGGGACTTCTGGTGGAGTTCACACATGACAACCATGACATGCCACAACTGGCGTTGCTTCAGAAGCCCCAGGATGTTTCCAAACTGGCTGTTTGGCCTGTGTGTGTTGGAGCAAATCAAAATGTTCCTGAAAGCCTGCAAATGTCATCTTGGTAGTCAAGATAACCCCGAAACTAATGAGTAGTTGTAGCAAGAATGAGGTCATATATGCTTATGTTTCCTTGCTTTGATGTTTGCTAATTGGCTGGCTTTGATGCTGTGCTTATCTATGAGCCTTGGGATGGGCCCAGAGAGGGGAGAAGCTTTGGGTAGCTGCCGCCTATGGCCTCAGCGACCAGGTGTGATGGGAGCTTCTGGACAAACTGATGTATGTTGCTTTGTGCATAGAGGATGCATGAACATTTGCTGGGGTGTGAACAAGTCAAGACAACCTCACATTGCATCAAACCACTTGCTGTAGCCCTTCTTGGGGCCTGCAGTTCAGAACAGCCTGGTATTCATATTAGGAATGGTCTTCCTGCATTGAAGGTAGGACGCATCACTATCAGAGCCTTGCCAGCATGGGATGATGCAGGCATTTTAAAAATTACACCCACAGTCTAAAATTACAGGCTTCTTAAAAATTTATAGGCAGATTGAACAGGTGGCCTCATTCTGGATGCAGTCCACTGCTTTCCTGACAGCCATTCTTACAAAACCTTTCCAAGCTGCTCTTTTTATAGATTTGGCTCAGTTCAGATAAACACTCTGCTCAGCCAATGAGCACCAACCAATCTACCATAAGAACCTGCCTCAGTTTCTCAATGGCCCACTAAAGAGAGATGCCGTGGGAGTGCCTTTAGATTGCTCTTGCTCCTTCTACCTTTGGTCTAAAATTTAATGAACCTCACCTGTAGATTTGGGGGCCAGCAGATTTGAGGGGTTTCTTAAATAAAAAAAACATAGAAGACACTTTGATCTATGTTTACTATGTTTTTATTTACGTATCTTTAGTTATAATAAATAATAAAATATATTTATTTATAATAAAACATAATAAAGTATACTAACGGATGCCAAATAAAATAAAAGTAGAAGAACTAAACATATGAGAACAAATTTCCATACCAAAATCAAACATAATAAATTAATATCACAAGGTTCCAAGTAACACAAATGCGTTTACATCATCTTGAACATTATTACTCCAGTACATTATAGATTCCATTCCTGAATGAAGACATTATCCTTACCGGTTGCCTGTCCTCTCTGGTTCTCGCTATATATGTATTAAGCTTAACTATGCATAAAGGTAAAGGTAAAGGTAAAGGTACCCCTGCCCTTTCGGGCCAGTCTTGCCAGACTCTAGGGTTGTGCGTTCATCTCACTCTATAGGCCGGGAGCCAGCGCTGTCCGCAGACACTTCCGGGTCACGTGGCCAGCGTGACAAGCTGCATCTGGCGAGCCAGCGCAGCACACGGAACACCGTTTACCTTCCCGCTAGTAAGCGGTCCCTATTTATCTACTTGCACCCGGAGGTTCTTTCGAACTGCTAGGTTGGCAAGCGCTGGGACCAAACGACGGGAGTGCACCCCACCGCGGGGATTCGAACCGCTGACCATGCGATCGGCAAGTCCTAGGCGCTGAGGTTTTACCCACAGCGCCACCCGCGTCCCTTTAACTATGCATACTATGTCCCAACTCAAAGATGTGGTCATGAAGTGATTGTGTTTAGCTTTTGCATAAATTATCTAAGAGAATTCAGGTGCCATGGCACATAATTCTCACAAACCTCAATGACCCATTATGGAAAAGCCTGTGCTCTTTTAGTGAAGAAGCAGTTTTCCCATGAGAAAAAATCTGGAGGCCAAGTGCTCCAGGGAAACAGAGAGCACCAAGTCACTGAGTGCAGTGCAGACTGTGCCAACCTTGATATTGTTGGAAGCAGCTGATCATCAGAGAGAGAGGTGGGAGAGATCTGGCTGCCTCTTAAATCATAAGCACAAGGCTCTCTCTCACACATATACACACAGCTCAGCTTCAGTCAGGGCTGCTTCTGCAATGAGCATGGGCTGTGGAATATGTTCATTCACTTTTTAAGGGGCCTTTGCATGACATCATGAACACCCTGCTCCCATTCTCCCTTGCTTGTTCTAGAAGATACTCAGGGTCTACACATATAGAACCTTTATCTTTTGCAGGTCATTTGGCCAATTTAATCAAAACCTGTTCCCTCCTTTGCCACGGTTTTGGTGCCCTTTCCCACTGTTTTGATCTGTGCAGAAGCAGAAGCAGACTGGCCCAGCTCGTTTCTAAAGGGAAAAACAGAGTTGAAGTGCTACTTTGCGTCTTGGGCACCAGAAAGCGAAAGTGGCTGGCGTTCGGAATTCCCTAAGAAATTGTATACAGAGCACAGTTGGGAGTCTGGCACACCTTACATTTACCTTGCATTTATGAGAAAAAGCTAATCTGTCCAAGAGGGCAAGAGCAGGAGCAGGAGGTATTCCTCCCACTCCTAACGCTGACCCACCCAGGCCTCTAGAACAAGATATCAGAGGAGCCCCCTACCAAGAGATTTGCATGTTGTCTGCAGAAACTATGGTTCTGGTTCTCCAAAGACTGAATGAAATCCTCACCAAAATAGTTAACATTGAGAAACAATTGGATACTAGCTCCTCCCCTTTAAATGCCCAAGGGCTTAAAAGGATGATAAGAAATGACTTTGTTAACAACTCACCAACTCAATCTATGGATGAAGTGAGGTCCTGTCAAGTCTTGCAAACAAACCAGATAATGCTTGAGATTCACCGATACACTCATAGGTGGATGAACCGCAGACAAATTACTATGTCCTTGTCTCAGCTCCCGAATTACGATTACCGAAATGTAGATCTAGAAAATTTCCACTTCCTGCCTACCATGAGAAACACAACGCGCCTATTTATGACCTTTAGGTCATCAGCCCTCCCATCTCAACTCATGGAAATAAAGGATACTCTATGGTGGTTCCATTCTCTCCGCCCAGTGAGGGTATTTAAGGACAAAACAAGGAGGCAATTGGTCCCTTACATAGAATCAAAGCTAATGCGGATAAGGGAAACCAAGCTTAACACTAGAAACACTAATTGCCCGAAGGAAAAAAAGAACTCTGTAAGCCTAGAATTACAAGACCTGAAGAAGAGGCTAATGAGTATAAAGACTGAGATTTCTACCTTAAATATAAAGACAGTAGAGCCTAGAGCACAATATTTAAAGACGTCCAACAGCTCTTTATCCTGTAGAAAGACATCAGTGCAACTCCCTGTTCCCTTTTCAAACGACACCGAATTAAATGAGGAATTTGGCACCTCCAACATTTCTATGGCAACAACACCTAAAGAACTCTATGTTGCTGACAATCTGGAGATATCCAGCACCAAATCTACACCTGGACCTTTGCCTAATGTTCCAAAAACTTATCAGAATGATCAACCTTCTCTACTGTACTCCTGGCGAGACAGGATGGACAGATCTTCCGAAGCTGGCTCTTTGTTGGCCAGTGATCCACATTTCATAGCGCATACCTCATTAATACTCCCACAGCCACAGATAGAACCAACAATCCTCCAATCAACCCAGGAGGGAGAGGGGGATTGACAGTTAACGAAACACCATGGGACTGTCCTCCCTGCTTGGGGTGCGGTTGGTTGGGTTTTATCTTCTAGGGATACTTACCCTATCAAACCTCCACCTCTTCCCCATACCATTTTGACCCAGGAGTCCTGGCCCAACGATGACTTGTTATTGAGGGGATGTTACCCCTCTATTGAGGAGGCTAGTATGGGGTCTGGGATTTCCACTATTGAAGGGCTAGGGAGGAATGGCGGTGGGGCTAGATATCTCTATCGGCGAAGGGTTTCGAGATGCAGTGATCCTCGAACCCCTTCCAATCTACGCCCCATCCCAAGCAATGAGGGTAGGGAGAGCAAGGATTACACACCTCCCTCATTGGTGCTGTGCAATGCCAGGTCCATAGGCAACAAAACCGCCACCACGCATGACTTTTTTGTCTCGCAGGGGATTGACCTGGCTTGCGTGACGGAGACCTGGGTACGGGAAGGCGAAGTAGTCTCCCTACATGAGATAACACCCCCAGGTTTCTCGGTCCTCCATCAATCGTGGACTGTGGGTCGGGGGGGAGGAGTAGCGTTGTTAATCCAGGAGGATTGCTCTTTCAGAGCTCTGCCATCACCGGCGATCTCCAGCATTGAATGTGTTGGTCTTGTGTGGGGCACCTAGGAGAGCTTGGCTGTCTGGCTGGCGTACCGACCACCCAGCACACTGGCAGCCACCCTGTCAGACCTGCTGGAGGTGGTGGCAGGCTGGGCCTTGGAGTTCCCAAACCTACTGGTTTTGGGAGACTTCAACGTCCATGCCGATGCCGCTCCCTCCTCACAGGCTCTGGACCTAGTGACTTCCATGGCAACACTAGGGCTCTCCCAGTTTGTTTTGGGCCCCACTCATAGCAGGCCACACGCTGGATCTGATCTTTGGGGCTGGCATAGATGTGATCATGCTCCCCCCTGTGGAAGTGCCATGGTCTGATCACTACGCTCTGAAAGCCAAGATTGACTTCCCGCTCCTCCCCTGCTCGGGTGGCAAACCTACTTGGGCTCGTCCGCGAAAACAGATGGATCCTGATAGATTCCGACAAGCCTTGCGGGACCCTCCTGGCGACTCATTAGATGACCTTGTTGAGGACTGGAATAACCGGCTCTTGACAGCCATTGATGAGATCGCGTCTAAGCACCCTCTGCGACCCCGTCGAAACTGGGCCCCTTGGTTTACTGAGGAGCTCCGGAAAATGAAGCGGGATCTCAGACAGCTAGAGCAAGTATGGTGACGGACTCGTGACGGAGCCTCAAGAACATCTTATAGGACGCTTATGAAAGCCTATGAGATGGCTATGAAAGCTGCTAAGAAATCTTACTTTGCAGCTTCCATTGCATCCGCTAGCTCTCGCCCGGCACAACTTTTTAGAATAATTAGGTCAATAACATCCTTAGGAGGACAACCAAAGTTAAGCACAAATTCGACCCACAGCTGTGAGGCATTCGCGAGCTTTTTTGCGGAGAAAGTCCTGTTGCTCCGCCGTGACCTCCCTGCCAATTTAGATACAGTGACTGAACTGGAGGCCCCTCAACTGACTTCAGGTCCAGTGCTGGACCATTTCGATCAGATACTCCCTGCTGATGTGGATAGATTCCTCCAAGCTGGTAGGCCCACCACCTGCCTCCTTGATCCGTGCCCATCTTGGCTGATTAGGGAGTGTCCAGATGTTGCGCGGACCCCCCTGGTTGAAATTATCAATTTGTCCCTTGACACGGGGACATTCCCAGGGGAACTGAAGGAAGCAGTAGTGTGTCAAGAGTGGACTCTTGACTTCATTAGATCCCTTAGACCTATCCAATTACCGCCCAGTTTCAAATCTTCCATATCTGGGTAAGGTAATTGAGAGAGCGGTTGCTGAACAGCTTGGTAGGTTTCTGGAGGAAACATCGGCTTTAGATCCATTTCAGTCCGGTTTCCGTCCTGGTTTTGGGACCGAGACGGCTCTGGTTGCCCTCACAGATGATCTCCGTAGACAACTGGATCGAGGCGGGTCAGGACTGCTGATCCTTTTAGATTTGTCAGCAGCCTTTGACATGGCCGATCATGATCTTCTGGACCACCGCCTTGCAGACATGGGGATACAGGGCATAGCCCGTAACTGGCTGTGCTCTTTTATCTCTGGTCGGGGACAGAGGGTGGCACTAGGGAGGGAAATGTCGCCGCGCCATTCCTTGGTGTGTGGAGTGCCGCAGGGCACAATTCTCTCCCCGGTGCTTTTTAACATCTTTATGCGCCCCCTTGCCCAGATTATCCGGAGCTTTGGGCTGGGCTGTCACCAATATGCTGATGACACTCAGCTCTATCTGCTGATGGATGGCCACACCGACTCGGCCCCGAACACACTGACCAGATGCTTGGAAGCTGTGGCTGGATGGTTTCGTGGGAGCCGATTGAAACTAAATCCTTCGAAAACAGAGGACCTATGGCTGGGTCGGGATGGCATGGGGATGAGGGACCAACTCCCTTCTCTTGCGGGGGCCCAATTAGTGCCATTGCCTTCCGTTAAGAGTTTGGGTGTAATCCTTGACGCCTCCCTTTCCATGGAGGCGCAAGTTACAGCAACAGCCAAGGCAACATTTTTCCACCTTCGCCGCATCAAGCAGTTGGTCCCTTACCTTTCCCGCCCCGACCTGGCCACAGTGATCCATGCGACGGTCATCTCCAGGCTTGACTACTGTAATTCGCTCTACGCGGGGCTGCCCTTGAAGCTGACCCAGAAACTCCAGAGGGTGCAGAATGCTGCAGCGAGGCTCCTCACGGGGTCTCTGCCACGGGAGCATATTCACCCAGTGCTTTTCAAACTGCACTGGCTCCCGGTAAAGTACAGGGTCAGATTTAAGGTGCTGCCTTTGACTTTTAAAGCCCTTCACGGCCTAGGACCCTCGTACCTACGGGACCGCCTCTCCCGGTATGCCCCACGGAGAGCCTCAAGGTCCATAAATAGCAACACCCTAGTGGTCCTGGGCTCTAAGGAAGTTAGATTGGCTTCAACCAGAGCCAGGGCCTTTTCAACTCTGGCTCCGGCCTGGTGGAACGCTCTGCCTCATGAGACCAGGGCCCTGCAGGATCTGATTTCTTTCCGCAGGGCCTGTAAGACAGAGTTGTTCCGCCTGGCCTTTGGCTGGGAGCCAATTTGATTCCCTCCCTCCCTTTCTTTCTTTTTTTCCTTTCCTTCTCCTCCTGCGATGAGGCTACATTTTAATATTTTAATGTTTCCATATTTTAATGTTGTATTTTAATTTTGTTTTTAAGTTGTAATCATTCAATTTGTTTTTATTATTGCTTGTAAGCTGCTCTGAGCCTAGCCTTGGCTGGGGAGGGCGGGGTATAAATAAAAATTATTATTATTATTATTATTATCTATCCTAGGGGTCAGCAACCCGTGGCTCCGGAGCCGCATGTGGCTCTTTTACACCTTTGCCGCGGCTCCGGGGCGGATACTAGCGAGGGGAGGAGGCGCATTGTGCGCCCCGACACTCCCCACTGTGGCGGGCGCTGTACTGGCTGTGACGTCACATGGGGGCAGTACGTGCGTTAGTCACGCACCGTCCCGACGTCACCTTCCTGCCCGCCCGCCCGCCCGCCCGCTACATTGTAAGGGGCATGTACGCTGGTCACTGCATTGAAAGGGGGCATGTACGCTGGTCACTGTTTTGAAGGGAAGTGAAGAACACACACACACAAAAAGGTAACTTGTTAATTTAACGTTTATTTCTATGAGGAGGAGTAATTCTGAGGGGTCAAACAAAGAAATAATTTTAAAAAGTGACAAAAAAATTATTTTTATAATGACGAGTTTTGCGGCTTCCAGTTTTTTTTCCTTTGGAAACGGGTCCAAGTGGCTCTTTTTGTCTTAAAGGTTGCAGACCCCTGAATTCTATCCAATGGTCAGGGATGATGATAGCTGGAGACCAGCAACACTTGGAGGGCAATGGGTTCCCCATCTCTGACTTAGGAGGACCTATTGAAGTTAACCAGCAGAGGTCAGGCTCTCAGCCGAGTCTCTCTCACTGTAAGAAACTCTAAGAATGAATTGTGTGCCAAGGCCCCGTGACCTGCAGTTCCCTGCTGGGTAATAAACACATGGACGTGAGTATTTAGGTTTATGAGTTCAAATAGGCCACAGCTTTATTGGTTACAGATGTGAGCTGTTTGGCTTAGGCATTGGGTGAAGCCAGGCTATATCTTGATTCCCGCCCATCTGCAGGGAGTCCAACTAAGAGTAAACCACCAAGAGGGGGAGCCCTATAAGTTACATCAAACAGGGGCACCCTGAGAGGTTCCCATTGGGTTTGTGGCATTGCCCTAGCCCACGTCCGGGCATCAGGCAGAACCCACACCCCTTTAACAGGATGCCCTTAATGAGGACCCGCCAGCAGAGGCTACAACCTCTCCTCCATCCAAAGGCCGATCCAATGCCTCACCTCACCAAGTTGTGACGATTGCTACAAGGTAGGCGAAAACCAAATGGCTGGTGCCAGTTTGCCAAGTGGAAAAAATTCCTACCCGGCCCCAACAATATAGCGGCAAACATTTGTGCATAGCAAGGTTGTGTCATAGCAAAGCATAAAGAGATGGCGGGTGGGTTGGGAGGGACCCTGGCTGCGCCACAGTTTAAATTTTCCATGGCCACGCCCCCTACCAGCACTGATTGGACAGCGTGGCCACTGCTGGGCGTGGCCATGCCCAGCACCAGGGATGCAGCAGGCAGATAGCATAAAGGGGTGTCAATCTCTGCTCCCCGGATCACTGCAGGGGGCCGGATGCCCGGCCACAACACTGCCCACCAGAAAAGGTGAGCAGATTTCCTTTATTGATGGTCCTCCCAGTTGCTTTGAAATTGACCACGAAAAGGGTGGTGCAGCAAAATATCTACAGGAATGCAACTGTTTTTACACAGGCTAAGAAATGGGTACACACACTACGAAATGACAGAATAAATCACAAGAACACATGAATTTATACCTTCAAATCTTTAATCCAGTCCTATTGGAATAAGGAGTGGAAGAAATTAATACAAATATATTTTGTATACAAAGAGCCTTAAATATAAACTTTGAAACAGATACGTTGTTTTATAACTAGTTCTATTTACAACATACACAGTATGCCATTAAAAAAGGGAAACAGGTGGTTAAAAGTGACACTAATCCTTAGTACACAACTGTTTTATAAAAGTTTACACATTCATCCCATGGGATGTACCAAACTATGTTCTTGAAACAGCTTTACTGCCCTCTAAAACATCACATTTAAATGTATTCAACATCTTCAAGAGAAAAGGAAGTCTTTTTCCATAGGAACATAAAATAATGTATCATTCATGGCATCCAAACACATGTTTATTTTAACAAACATGAAGTCTTGCAGCCACAAATTGAACCACCATCAGAACTGGCAAAGATTCCCAAACACAGTGCAATATTGTTCACCAACATTATACATCAAATGGCTCGTGTGTACAGCTGCTCTTTTCTTTGCAGAAGTTTGCAAGCCAGAACTCATTCCGTGCTTTTGCACAGCTCCCATTCATGCAAAAGGACTTTCTGGGAAACTGCACCTGATGTAGATACCTCAGGCTGCAATATGATGCAGAGCAAGCCTCAATAGCGTTCACCTCTGAGTAGACATGCCCAGCATTTCACTGTCAGTCAAAAGGCAAGGGTGCTAGTGCTTCTGAACACCACCCTACTATGTGCAAGCAGGAGACATGCCCGTCGCTACAATTTGCTTTCTTTGCTGGTTTTCAGTTCTAAGAGTCTGTCTTCCAGCCACAGGAGTCCAACTATTTCTTGTCAATGGGCTAGATCCTGAATCATGCCGCAATGCTAACTCCTGAGAGCATATCGAATTCAATGGGATTTACTTCTGAGTAAGAATGGGCAGTGCTGCACTTTCGAGTTAGCTGAATTTACAGCATAATGCTAATCATGTCTATTCAAAATAAGTACAGTTTGGAGTTTGCTCCCAGGCAAGCGGAGTAAAGATTGCAGCTTCAGTCCCTGTTGAAATCAATGGGGCAATTTAGTCATTATTTATGTTTACAGCTCGCCATTAATTTCTACAAGCTTATTCCGGATCTGCCACAACACCCTTGGCCTATATACCAGGGTTCTCAAAACTCTGATGTCAGTGTTTCAACTTAGCTTGGGGGTGGAGGGGAAGCACCTGACTTATTCCCTCCATAGACGTGGGGCAACAAAACCACTCCTTTGCCCAAGTTGGCAAATTCTCAGTCTGAAAAGCGGGGAGATCAAATAAGCGTCACAGAGAGAGCTTGGGAAATGTGTCAAAGAACCCAAGGGAAGCAAAAGAAGGGCAGGGAGTGGAAGATAGGGAGTTCCCTTCCTTGGCATCCAAAACAAGCCATCAGCAAAACAAGTGGGAGGTTGGGTGGAGATGGGCAAAGATGCTCATGCCATGCTGGTTTGTGGGTCAACTGAGCTGCTGCTGCTGGATGCAAGCAAAAATCAGCAAGGAGAGAGGGGGCAGAAAAGGGCAGGCACCCCAACTAGCAATGC